>NW_017731520.1:3086643-3089814 GCF_001890085.2 Hipposideros armiger | reverse complement strand
TGGCTGTTGGCAGTCACAGCAGTGACCCCAAATCTTGCTACCAGATTAGAGGCAAAGCGACAAAGGAGAAGGACATCTTGGTCCCTTTCTCCCAACTGCTGACCTATGCTTTTCCTACCCCTCATCTATTTAGAAGTGAAGAAAACCTTTACTCCATGCCACAGTAACATTTGGGGACCAGTGACAAAACTTCCAGAAGGCATCAGAAATGATCTCTTCTTCAGAAAGTCCTGGCATGAAAATTCTAACACTGTTCTTTAGGTCACTTTCTAGTTGTAAACACCCCCTTGCATGCTATCTCTAAGACATATCCAGACTCTATTTTCTCCCTTCACGTCTGTGGTGATCAGAGAGTCTCTGTCGCAAACTGGAAGTCCATTTGCACAGCCGTCTGGAATGCGTGCCTCGTTAACTGGAGGTTTGAATCATGGCCTCCGATTTCGATGCTGGTCTTAGATGGCGCACAGGCTTGCGCTACCAACTTGTCTCCAAGAATGCCATTGCACCTCATCTAACAGCTCCTTTGGACATACTCTGGACACTGTGCCCCAGTTGTCCTCATGGTGTTGGGCTGTTCTCCCTTGCGTGGCCTCACGGGGATGGAGGAGTGAGTCTTCACAGCTGACACAGTTCCTGCCTCAGGCTGGATAAGCTTTGATGTGGGCTAGGCTGTTACCTCCCCCAAAATGGGAACATCGTCTTAACAACATGTTAGCCTGTGAATTTCACCTAATGGTAGATTAAATGTCATTTGCTTACGTCACATATTTACAACCCTTACACATCCCACCACGGAGGTCTGCCCTCTGAAGTCACCACCAACAAGCATGCGTCTATGTCTAGATAAAACCTTTGTCATTATCACTTTACTTGACTTTACAGAGGAGTTTGATGCCATTTATTACCCCTTCTTACAGACTCCTCGTTTCACAAACAAAAACCACGTCCGCTCTGTGGCCGCGTGACCACACTCTCTCCCCATGTTCTCCTCTTTCTCAGGCTCCTTTCTCAGCTCATCCTCCTCAGCGTGACAACGACTATCTGACATGTACAAGGCTCCCACCTAAACCTCATTTCCTTTTCTGTCTGTTTTCTCCGCCCAGGTGATCTCGCTCCGTCCACAGGCTTTCATTTACATCTGCATGGTGCACTTCCAAATGTTTTCTCTACAGCCCAAATACCTCTTCTGAGCTCAGTCCACATAGACATCTCAAGTTCAGGATATCCAATCCAACTCATCGTTCCCCCATTTCCCCTCCAAAACACAGACTTCTCCATTCTTCTGTATTTCAATTTATAGCACTAGCCTTTGCTGCATCGTTAAGCCAGAAATCTGAGAGGGGCTGTTTCATAAACACATGTGTGTACATAATCACATAAAATAGATTTCTTAACGTGGGTTACATTCAGAAAAGTGTTCGAAAGCCAAATTTAACAGATAAATCGCTCAGAAAAGTGTCTGTCACACAGTAACTATTCTAATATGTTAGTAATTATTGTCACCATTCTCTTTAACTCATCATTGTTCTTCACCGCCTCTCCATAGCCGATCCATCACCAGATGCACTCGTTTTTATTTCCTAAATACATCTCTGTCTCATACACGTTCCTCCAACCCTTCTGTGCTGGCTTATTCTAAACCACTGTGTCTCTCACCCAGCGCACTGCAACATCCTCCTACCTGTCCCAACAGCCACTCTTGCCCGCTCAGGCTCCATCCTACCTGGTCTTCAGGTTGACCTTTCCATGCAGCCAATGTGAGCAGGTCGGCACAGCTCCCTCCTCCAATATCATCCTCTAAACCTTCCCTATTCCTAAGGTCTGCAGAGCTGTGAGCCACACACACACACACACACAGATCCACTCACATCGCTCTCCCACTCCATCAATGTTTTCCAGGCACACTTTTCGTCCTCTCGGTTTCCTGGAACTCACCGAATTCCTTTCCAGCTCTGGGCCCCCACACCTTCTGTTTCTCCGCCTAGTACACAACTGCACACTGCCTGCCATGCCCTGCTTTTCGCCTGGCTGCCTTCTACTTACTTTCTAATTCTAAGTTTAAAGTTTAGAGCTTATATTCTCCAGGAAGCTTTACCTGATACCTTTCAACCAGCAATTTCCAAACTATACATAATGGCCACACTGTGTTAGGAAATCAGTACAGTGTGCCCTGTAAGCAGCATTTTTTTTTTTAAGTGATAGAACATTGTACCATGGCGTGAATTGAGATGGGGGGGAGGGGGGCATTACATAATGCATTCCATGGAGTTAAGGCAAAGTGTTTTTTTATAAATTTATGTCGGGGGTGGTCATCATGAAAGAAAGTATATTTTTCTTACTGTGACTCAACATTCAAAAACAAGTTTGAAAGCCCAAGTTTGAAAACCACTGTTTGAGGTGATAGTCACCTTTTACATGTTTTCATATAACTGGTTTTTTTTAAATGAACACACTCGGGCTGTTCTCTGGATAGCTGCAACAGAAGTACTTGTCTTATGTAAGATTTAGGGAATAAAGTAAGCTCTTAACCTTCACTAGATAATGGGGCAGCACAGCACCTCCATTACATGGATCATTTTCTCCCACGGGGCCTGCGACGCTGAGGCTTCCTTTCCTCAGCACCTGTCAGGAAGCCGTAAAACGAGGAACATAATGACGGGCAGATCTGCTGCTGCAGGTGCTGCTGCCTCTGCTCAGGTCAAGTTCGCTGGCTTCCAAGGCTTCCTCTGTCGGCTGCCAGGTTACGACTTTTTGCAAGTTATGCAGCTCCTTGAAGTCTGCTTTTTTTTTTTTTTCCTCTCACCTATCTGTTGGAGATGGCACTCCCTGCCTGGCTGGGTTAGACATGTTAAGTGGGGAAATATACACTAAGAATAGTGTCTAGAGGGCGTGGGGGCCATTTAATACATGTTGATCCCCGTCCTCCTCTATTTCTTCCCTTCTCCTGGCTTGGTCTCCTGACAAAGCTGCTCTAACGTGTGTGATCCTATTTCACAGTTTATATTCTCATGCAATTATAGTGTCATCAAAGCAAGTTCAAGTACAATCCACAGAAGCCAAACCAATGGCAGCATAAAGCTGTCCTTCATTTTTTTCATCTTCATCTTTTCTTCTGTTATCCTATTCATAGCTGAGCAGGTCACATGGTTGGACCAGGGTCTCTCAGTAATT
>NW_017731520.1:3072880-3083875 GCF_001890085.2 Hipposideros armiger | reverse complement strand
TTTTTTTTTTTTTTTTTTACACTTTGACTCTTCTGTTTTAATGGCCAAGTGCTTCAGCTCCAATGTCGTGCAACCACAGAATCAAAGCAATTTTAAGACGCTCTTCCTAGGGTAATTCAGGCCCATACTTCTCATGCAAAGGTGAAGAAAAAAAAGAATGCATCATCCACCAAGATCCTGCAGTCTTGATATCCATACTGTAGTGAAACCTTCCCGATTGTGTTCTATTGATTGGACAAGTGAACTTCGATCTACCTGTCTTGCCTTCCTGTTCTCACCGCAGGCTGTTCACTTAATGACCTGGCTCACAGGAACCCAGTCGTGGCCATTCCTTGGGCTGCTGAGTTTAAAAAGACCCTGGCTTTACCAGTAAAAATTATAGAGCTGGATATTTTCAAGTCTGCCAGACTCGCCATAAAAATGTGAGTAACATCTTTAGATCAAATAGTACATAAAGAAACTTTAGCAATAAAAATTAATAGCATATCCATCTCCTGCCTTATGGTCTGCTGCTGATTGAATTAGGCCAGAGGCTGAGGAGAAAATCATAAAGCTAACTAAAGGAAAATAACACACAAAATATATATATATTTGTTTATGATCTTTCAATACCAAGAGAGGAGTCAAACCTGTGATTTGAAAACCATTTTTCAAAACTATAACGGAATTCAGAATAAAAAGCAATTTGCCTTTACTCAGTAGGATATGTTAAGACTGCAGGAATGAGGCAAAGAAACTCTCCACTATGCACCGTTTTTCAAGGTGAAAGAAAATCCTTGTCAAATCCTAGCAGTGAAAGGAAATAGGGAACGGTGATTAATACCAGGGTTGGCAGGACAAAATAAACCTTGAAATCTAAACAGTCTTCAATCATACGGAAAGCTATTATCATACAGGAATCTATTACCTCTCTGCATGTTAATTGTTGGCTGGTTATTTCTCAAGTACTGTGGAGCCATGTTGAAATGTGTGCAAATAGTTTTCAGCAGGAAGGTATGATTACGGAAATTGCTACCATATAAACACTTGATACCCCTTTGCTCTTACGTACATATAAATCCTTCAGCGTCTCCGGCTGTCACCTAGCAGGTCCTAAATCCACATCACTCACACACTGTCTCGCACAGTGATAGGTGGGGAGAAAGTTGCTAGTGACATAAACGAAGCATCATTGCCCATGTGGAATGCCCCATTTTAGAGCATTCCCTGGGTCACTACGCCTGTCCTTAAATAACCAAACACATGCACAAACATCCTCTCCTAGAATCTCCCACCCGGCTGACAGACTCCTCAAAATTACATTTCTTTCTAACCTTTGATTCATTGGTTTTGGGGATCACAAATTGTGTCCTCTCTGAAACGGGATCCTTCTGTTCCACTCGGGGTGGCTCAAATTTGAACACTCATCTCTCCTAATAAGAAAAGTATAGTAGTCTTAAGAGAGAACTCTCGCCCCATTGAATTCTACAGATTAGGGGAACACTAGCTGTTGTAATAGGTGTACCCCCAAATAATCCAAACCATTTAGATTATTTTGCTTTTCACGCAACATTACTGGACAGGTGAATGTGTTGGCAAGGTAACTCTCATCCATGGACTAATTCAGAGACCCAAGTTCAAGGTCACTCTTTGTCTCCATCCCTGCCAGCCTGAAGGGGAATAAAACCAGGTGGACTGCACGTAAGGGGCCCTAGGAAGCAAGACCGGTTCCTTGTACTGCATTCGCTGGCTATTGAATTATCTCTGGTCAGTCTCCCTGGCTGCAGTTTTATTCCACTCCCTCATCAATCATCCAGGTTTACATAAGCCTTCCTCCCAAATGGAAGGGATTTAGTTGGGTTAAGAGGTTAAAATCACTCNAGCTCCTCTAAGGAGAGTATGAAAAGGGTGATAAGAGCTAACTAACAGCATTGCAGTTTATAACTATTATTAGAAGGTGGGCATTATGCTGGAAAGTTTATATTTCATATCAGATTTAATGCTGTACTAGTTTATATTACAGAAAATAAAAATTAAGCAAGCAATATGTAATCATAGTAGTTTTAAGTCACTTGCAAAGACAGTATTTTAGTGTTGTGTTAAAATCATGAAACGTACATCATTTTCGTTTCTTGAATGTGTATATTTTATATTAATTATATTTCATTAATTTTGATCTGCAGTGTCTTTTCAATCATAATGAACTTAGAAAATTAATTAAGTTGATGACAAGCTACAAAAACAGGATTAGGCAAAAGGCCCATCTGAAACCACAATAAAATGTCATCTGTCATTTTAATTCATTGTCCCTTATCACTTAACTATCAAATGATATAGTTCTGACATTTAGAAGAAAGAAAATGTGCATAATAAATGTCAAGGCTTTTTTTTTTTCTCAAAATACAACTTTATTTTCGAAAAGCATAACAACTAAAATGCAGGTGTCATGTAATTTGTTTTTCTATTCACACTATAAGCTTTGGCTAGAAACTTGCATCAGCCAAACCTGATATCTGTTGCCTAGCAACCATCTGACAATTGTAAGGCTTAGATGGCCTGGATATATTTCTGACTGTTAACTCTTATAAAACTGATTTAATTAAACACTGAGAGGCTCTTAGGGCTCCTAGGTTAAAAATATTGAAGTAGAATTTAACTCCAACCATCAACAATTTAATTAGGTTGATTTTCTTATTAAAGGAATTTAAACATTGAAAAAAAAAACCACAGTAAAGAGTTTTAAAATAGCAATATATTATTTTTTAAAAACAGAATAATGGCTTGAATTTTCTCATCTGGTAGGCTTAAGAATAAAAGTACTCTGAGTACCTCTTGAAATTGAAGCCTCAATTTTTGCCTTTACTGTCTAATTTATATGCATGCAGGTTTTTCCAAAATTTCAATGTCACAAAAAATTCTGAAAACTAAGGTCATTTACATTAGCTTAGTTTTGTCAATGATAGACTTCTCCGATGCTTAAAAAAACAAAAATCATAAAGCTGAACAAAGAGATGTTAGTCTGCCAAGCATTCAGGTAAATGTATTAATCTCTAATGTAAATATGAAGCAATAAAATTAATGGTTGCATCAGTTAACAATAGTTATATACTTCCAAAAAATACACTTACTGGTTATATTATGCAAGCACTGGCAATTGAGGGATAAAGGGACAAAGAAAAGGGAGACTAAAAGTCTTTGCAAAACAATGACATTTAAATAAATATAATGCTCCCACTTCTTGAGGCTAAAAAATAATTAAATGCTTTGCTGAACTCTCTAACAGCACTGTGTCTTTAAAATGTTAATTTCCACTTGTAGGAAACAAGTGTTCAAAGTTCTTCCAAAAAGTGTAAGTAATTATAAATAGAACAATATTCATCCTATTAGTCAAACTACTATTAAATTTTATATGGGTTGAAATAGACCAAAAAAAAAAAAAGTGTGTATGTCTGTGTGTCTGTATGAACAGTTATTAAGAACAAAACTAACTGGGTACTCACATATTTATTTTTTTAATTATAAATATTTATCATTAAGGATATCTTCTTATAATTGAATAAATTTATTATAAAAATCAATTTATTAAACCCTGAGTGAAAGAGCAGACTCAGTTGTAAATAGGCTTAGTGTTCGCAATGTTGAAAGATGGTCCTCCCTAACTGCAGATAAAAACTTTCGTTCTCCAGGGATGAAAGACAGCAGAGTTGACTATAAATGCTTATTTGAATACACGAAGTATCAGTTTAAAAACCACGAAATCAATTTGTATAATTCAGTCCATTTATAAAGTTTTAAATGTTATTCAATTGACGGTTTTTCACTCAGTGAAATATTTTATAAGAGTTCTAACACAGTTTAAATTGTGAAACTTGGAATGGTAACGGGGGAAAAAAATAAGAGAACCACATATTCTAAGAGTTTTGCTTCAAATGCAAAAAGAAAGTACTAGTAACTATAAAAGAAAAACCAGAATCAAGCCGGGGTGTTCGCTGTTATTTATATTATATAAAGAAAAGAGGATATTCTCGAAGATACAGAAGAAGAAGAATAATGATGATAATAATGATGAAGAAAAAGACACCATTGATGGGGAGGGAGGATGGTTATGGTGGAAGTAAATCTACAAAGAGAAAGGGAACGGTTCCCTAATTCAGGCAGAATAACAGCCTCCAGCATTGGGGTGAAGGAACAGAAGTTAATGTAGGCACTGAGTGTGTATACGGGGTGAACACAGGGAGACAGGAGCACAGATACAAGGTCAATTTCACCTTCTCATTTTCCCTTTTCCCGGACCGAGCCAGCTGGCTCTTTTGTGACCTTGAAGATGAAGGAAATACAAACACCCTTCCCATTACGAATTTCCCAGCGCAGTCTGAACCCAGTCTGTGCAGGGAAGGCCTCGTCTGCAGAGGTGCTACCCTGTCCCACCTCTGCCCTGGGTTTGCACACCCACCTGAGGCGGGGCCAAGCTCTTAGGAGAGTTCCTGGCAAATGGTAAGTGCATAAAAATAATGGAAAAAAGTGTGGAAGTGAAGGCTCAGGATGGACCCACATTTCTGCTCTGATAAACACACTCCCAGATAGTCTGATGTGATCTATGGAAAAACGAACTACAGGGGGCTTCCATTTTGCATCTACGCTCTACTCAACTTGAGTATATTAACTCATTTACAGTCTCAAAAACCCTTAGGAAGTAAACATAATGACTCACTCAGTGAAAAGCCTGTGACTAAGATAATTTTTGTAACGTATCAACACTGACTCATCCAGCAATTCTTAGAAGCAATTTTGGGCCGGGCCGCTTTCTAGGTGCTCAGTACACAGAAGTCAATCACCAAGCTGGAGCAAAGGCTGCAAACCAGCTCTACTGCTCTCACTGGGCCTGTTCCATCCCAGAGCCTGGTTCCGCTCACAGGCCACTTTCTCATTTGAAGCACAGAGAAAATTCTAACAAGGTAGCCAGTTTTCATCAGCATAACATACCGAAGCCACAGACTGAGTGCATTTCCTGTATAAATATTTCCCAGAGGAAAGTTAATGAGAGCAGAATGGTGAATATTCTTGCAGATATGCGCAGCCATAATTGGCCAGGAGTAAATGTTGGTTTTATAGAAACAATCGAGCTAAAATAGTGATATCGTTTTAATGTTAGTGAGGATTCAAGTAAAAGGTTAATAGAATAGCTCACGCACCCAAGGAATATTCATCGGACATGCCCTAAGTACCAAAGTGTAATTTCTAACTCCTAGATTAGGAATTACGGAGGGAAAGATGGACAAGAGGTAAGGAGGGACCTGAGCAGGATGTAAGTGTACAGGCAATGACGATACAGGTAAAAGGGCCAATAAGACACTTCAGGTATCCGCTTTCCACTTTGAACACAACAGGGCTGCTAAGGGGAGGATTACAGAGGCGACTACAATCCAGTGCTAAACGTCCTTCTGTGACATGGGCTCATCTGGAAAGAAACAGCTAGAGAAGGGAACAGCCAGCATTGATAAGAAGATATTTAAACTTATTATAAGTAGTATCACTTAGAGCAGGTATTGAAGAATGTGGATGTCAAATAAGATGTATTTTCAAAGAAAATACCAAGATGCTCACTCAGTATAATTTAAAGACCATACGAGTGGCTATGGTTTAATTCCAACCACTTCACAATGTATCTGAACAATATACCTAGCCACCTGTAGTGAAACGTAACGATACATTTCATCTCAAGGTGAAATTTGAAGTTCCCATTTCAAATAACCCCATATAATTCATGAAATGAAATTGTATCTTGATGGTAATCGCACAGCCGATTTCATGCATCGTGTTATATTCAATTACGGTCAAATTGGTCAAACACCAGTATGCACTATTAACACAATGGATCAGTCAAAAGGCCAAATGCTGAATCTCAAAATATCAGTATCATGACAATTCATTACTGAGTGCACACTGCTCTTCAAAAATTGTCTTTCTTAACCACTATCCAAATAAGACAAATAGAGCTTCATTTTCTCACTTCCCAACTTTTTCTTGTTATTTAATGCTATAGTTAGTTTTCTCCCATTTACCTTTTTTTTTTTCTTTTCCCCACCTTTAGGAGTTCAGCCTCCTGAGAAGGACATCAAAACAGGCAGCAGCTAGACACCGACACTCCCAGCGTACATTTAGAGGACCACAAAAAACACATTTGCCATTGAGAGCACAGAGAGCTTCGTGGGAAAGGGAGTAAGGAAAAGTTGAGGTGGAAATACAAGGGAAGTAATTTCAATAATGACTCATACTTGTTGAGGGATGCTATATGACGGACACTCTGCCAAATACTTTACGCGCTAATTCAAACCAGAAATGTACATAATAAAATATACCGAAGAAATATGGCAGCCAGAAATAGAGGCAGCAGCGACGTGTGTTGAACCCCACATGGTGACAGAGTCTCTGCATGTGTGAATTATTAAACTTACTCTTGTCCACAACCTTATGGGGGAAGCTAGGGTTCAAATACAGATCTGTTTGGCCACCGGGCCCTCATGCTGTCCTTGGCTGCCGCCGCTTTTCCCTGTGTCCTATATCCCCAGGGGATGGGAGGGACCCTGGTCCTGCGGAAACTCAAAATAGTGGTGCTGGGGAAACTGCAAAAAACTAAAAAGACTTCAGCATTAAAAAGGAAAGGCTGACATTTTTTAACTAAAAAAAAAAAAATGCAACAAACATGATAAAAACTGATGGCTCACCGATTAAAGGAAAACGAAAAAAGACAATCAACAATACTGTTAATAGACATTCAAATGAAGTGCCAATGAGGAATTTTCAGTAGTGAAAAATGAGTTGCTGCTGTTTCAAACAGGAGAGGAAATGTACTCATATAACTTGGGACACGGAAGGTCGTGTTTTTTGACAAACAAGGGTGGATGGACGAAAGCACCTGGAAGACACACTGCTACCTAGCTTCTTTCTAAAAGAATAAATAAGATATTGTTAATATTATGAGATCCTGGACCTGTCAACAAAACCTCCATCGATTCTTGAATGATCTGATGGCAGTTTGAAATATAACATGCAAGTATGTTATTTTTGTAGTTGTATTTAAAGCACAACTTATTAGAAACCTTGGCCTAAAATAAGAAAAAATGCCAGCGAGAGGCCAGGCCTTGTCTTACTCACAGGGAGAAATAAACTGCATAGCTGTCATGCCAAGAATCCGGGTGAACAGGCCAAATCAGATCGCCAAGACCAACTTCTGTTCCATAGATCCAAGAAAACTCTATCCTGAGAGCTACTAGGTTGAGGAAGAATCTTTTAACAGAAGACATGATTCTAATCCTAATTATTGTCCCCGGATTTTAAAAAGATGTCCCATGAAGTACAGGCGGAAGCTGGAACCTCTCCCACAATAGACACACACAGAAAAACGGTTCTGAACGGCAGGGCTGGGAAAAGAGGTAATTGGTGTTTACCATTAATGTCAGACATACGAGCATGGAATTTTTTCCAGGGTAGATTATTGGAAGTGGGGACACAAGTGCTCTAAGGAGTCATTTCAGGGAGAATAAAATTGTAACCCTAAACAGCACTCCTCTTACTCTCGTTGAAATGGCATTGTCGTTGGCATTTCATTTTAAAGGACTATGCGTTGACAGATCCGAAGGTGAGAAGAGGAATTTGCTGACTCAGTGTAATGAGCAGAATGTTCAAGAAGCACCCAAAACAGGACCAGCTGAAGCTCGTTTTCCACTGACGTCGCAAACCCTGCCTGCTCTGCAATCTGCTACCTCAGGCACATCTAGTTAAAGGAAAGAAGGTCATTGACGGTGACACCATCACATCGCAGTGCACTCTTCCATGTCCATTGATTTTCCTTAAATTTGCAGGAGTGTAACTTAGTTATCCTTAAATTTATCATTTGCATTACCATTAAAGACTTTTTAAAATGCAAAAATAAAATGTCAATTTCATCAAGGTTGCCAGGGTTCTTTTTTTCTTTAAAGAAATACAAAGAAGAAAGTTACTTAAAACAGAACAGAATTTAAATGGCCATACCTATCTACATCTACAAAGATCCAGACCTGTGTATATTTTATATCCTGAATCAATATTTCTCCTAGCTCTTCCTTGTTGTTGTTTTTTAGTTTTTTGTTTTTTGGGGTGTCTTTTAAGATTTTTATTGGGGAATTGGGGGGATGGGAACAGTGCTGGGGAATTGGGGGAAGGGGAACAGACAAGTTGCTGTCCTTTTGTTCTTCAGTCTAGTTGTGGAGGACGTTGGTTCACTGGCCCAAGTTGGCACCATCATTGTGCTCTTCCTGGGCGAGGCAGATCAGTCACTGACTTCTGGACGGCTGCTCACTGCGGCTGCTGGCTGCTCACGCTGGCTGCCGGCTACACACGTTAGCCCATGGCAACCCACTGCCACAGGGGCTGCAGCCTACGCCGTCACCAGCGACTCATGGCAGCCCAGCTCCAGGTTGAGCTGTTGTTCAGCATCTTAGCTGTGGAGGGCAGTGTCACTGGCCCTCATATGTGGGATCCAAACTGGGGCTTTCTGGCGTCCCAAGCCAGCTCTTAACCAACGCGCCACTCGGCCAGCCCACTTCTTTGTTTTAATGCATTCCATGTTCTTCCCCCATCCATTCATGCAAATGTGCAGAGTTCTACTGCTTTTGTAGAAAAGATCTATTTACATTGTGTCTTTGACTTGAATGACATGCAGAGCATACACACACACACACACACACACACACACACACACACAATGGATGTCAAAGAACATGACATGATAAAATCAAACAAAGCTTATATTTTTTTGATAATTTCAAAATTTCAAACTCCATGGAACTGGCTGTGCCTCTGACAGTTTTGTCTTGTGAACGCCAACACATTCTGTTTTTCAGTGATGGAAAGTTTCTAACATACACAAATGTGAGAAAACAGTATAAGGAATACACATTTTATCTACTGCTTCTCTGAACAATTATTAACATTTACCAAGCTCAGCCTGTCTTTTAAAGGTATATGCCCTTATAAAAGAAAATAAACTCTGAACTACAAAGTAATACACTTACTACTATAGTTCCCACTGTACATTGTAATTTAGGTTTAAACTGTATCCCATAAACCCAAGAGTTTAATATATTTCCCTTGTATTAAATTCTTGGGTTTATACGATTCAGTTTAATCATAAATTTTACATATACATAAATTTGATGTGTAAATATTTATATTATGTACATATAAGTTGTATATATATCATATATATATGATATCATAAATATATATATATATATTACTATTTGTATATATTTATCTCCACTATCCTCTTTCTTAAAGAATGAAATACTTAGTAGATTCTGACTTCAACTGGAAAACATAACAGAATTCTAGTCTGGGGTCCATTGTAACAGACCAGAAAAACCTATACAAGTCACTTACATTTTACATTTTCTGACGTCAGTGTCCTATTTTCCAGGGTTAAGAGGTTAAAATCACTCCAAGCTCTAAGATCTTGTGATTTCAAGAGAATACATTTCAGTTGTATGCATACCAAAATTAACATTATCATTTGAGATACTGCTCTACTTTCAATGGCTTTTACCACAAAATTTTGATTTTTCTTTTGTGAAAAGGCACAAATTTACATTGTTCAAAAGTGCAGAATATGTGTCGGAGGCAAAACTGACAACCAAGAAATACGTTGTACACCCATCAGATATTAAATCTTGTTTTTATCACTCCCATGTGTCATAAGGAGGCTATCTGAAGAAGGGGATATACATTTCTGCAACCTCTTCTATGAGTAGTATGAGACTACAAAAGAATATACACATAACTGAGGAAGGCTGAAATTCGTGACATGAAACAAAACACGAATACTCCCAAGTCCAAGGGCAATGAAGAGTATTCCCCCGACTCACAGGAAAGACTTTAATTTTGGAGGCCTGGATAGAAATTTGTCCTAGTTTTTCTGTGTTGCAATCACTACAGATTTGGTGGCTTCAAACAACTGGAATGTTTATCTTACAGCTCCAGTCAGAAGACTGACACAGATCTCGGGGCTCAAATCAAGGTGTCCTTTCGGTAGGCCCTGGGGACAATCTATTTGCTGTTCTTTCTAGTGTTGTCAGAATTCATTCCAAGTGGTTGTAGGACTGCAGACTTTGCGTCCTTTTATGGCTTTCAGCATCTGGGGCCACTCTCCAAGCCCAGAGGCCTCTCTCCAGCCCTGGCACAGAGAACACCACATCTCTGAGCCCGATATGAGGCGTCATATGGCCATGTTTCCTACGCCACCAGGAAAGGTTCTCTGAATGTACGGACTCATGTGATAAGGCTGGAAAATCTAGGCTATTCTTCTTCTCTCAAGATCTGTGACCTAATCACATCTGCCATGTAAGGCAGTAAGGATTAGGGCAGGGGTGTCATTGGGGAGCCATTAGTCCATCTACCACAGAATCGCATCTTCAAAAATAGCAGTCACTGGCCTGTGCCCCAAATTCCAAACTCAGAAAGGACACCCTGCATTGCCTACAAATCAAAATAACCTTCCGTAATACTGGGCCTCCAAAGATGAGGAAGAATGGAGTGGGTAAAAGTCTGACGTCCTGGAGAGCTTGCCACTCATTCATTTGTCCCTTCATTTGTTCATTTATTCATCCATCTACTAAATGTTTATTATGTGCCGGCCACTATACCAGGCGATAAGAAAACAGCTACAAGGAAAGCAGACATCTTGCCCACTGGCACGGAACGTCAGGCTAGAGGTTGGTACAGGTATTAGACAAATAACTGTATAAGTTTAAATAATTGGTCCAACTGCTTTAACAGCGTCCCAGAACGGGTTACACCACCAGTGCCACCCAGCGCTTTATATGGAATCCAGGATTTCCCCCGTGTCCCTTACAGGACATGCGGTATTTTCAAAGGTGAGGGAATACTGATTGAGAGGGCTGGAATCAGATAAGCAGTGTGAGCCCGTGATGGAGTCCTGCTGACCTCATCCATTAGTGCAGCTTCTAACTTAGCAGTAAC
>NW_017731520.1:2869792-3070795 GCF_001890085.2 Hipposideros armiger | reverse complement strand
TATATATATATTTGTGAAACAAAACAATGAACATTACTCAGAAAGTCCATCATGGCATTTTGCAAATGAGAGGCGCTCAATAATTGCAATACATTTTCCAATTGCTGTTAATTTTGAATAGATCTTGAAAGAGAAGCTCTGAATACATAACAATCTAAATATTTTCCTCATAAGGAGGTGAATCAAAATCCGTTCCTAAAATATATCTACACAACATCCCAGCAACGCTCTTAGGTCTTTAAAATGGTCCTTGCAGCATCTTTTGTTCTAATTTTGTCATTTTCAATGAGTTCATGGTTTTCTGAGTTTTATTTACCTAAGGTTTTTCACGAAGTGAATCTTCCCACAGATTCAAATGTATCCTCCAAATTCCTGATTGTTTTCTGTAATATTTCAGGTATATCAGTATGATAGCCTTTGTTTAATGCAAATACTTGTCCACACATGCATTTAACAAATAAATTAACTTTATAAACATAAAAGTAAAGCTTTATGCTTATTATAATATTTCATTTAAGAGAAGTAGTTCTTAAAATTCAAAATTAGAGTATGTTTACTAATTTTCAGGGTAAATTGGGACAACTGAAATCCCTCATTAGAATTCTAAATACCTAAAAGTCAAAACATATAAAAATGACACTAAACCATTTAGTCTATTAGGCAGTTTAATAATTCCCAAAGGAAATTAGAAAGCCAATTATTGGGTAATATATCCCGAAAAAGCTAGTCTCAAGCATAAAAATGGAGAAAACAAAAATACTACATGAAAGGATAGAAAATGATTTTTTTTTTAAATCCCTTTTCTTCAATTTTCAATGACAGTTATGTAACTGTATCTCTCTCACCAGCAATGACCATTTTCGCAGTGGACAATGAGTTTGGTACGAGGTCAGTGTGAATGGTTCTATTTTAAGGCCATTTACCACCACAGAGGCACAATACAGTTTCCATTACCCATGGGAACCAGCATTGCTGCTCTAAGGACAGTTGCCAAGAGGGGCTGGGGCATTAAGCGTCCAGCACGTGCTGGACTTAGAGGGTCCACGGAGAGCCCGCTGCTCCAGCGAACTGCAGCCCACACGTCTAGGCAATCGGGGGTCATAAGGAGAACGCAAATCTGCTGTCATGGAATATAATATGGCACACAACGCAAATTTTCCGTCTTCCCTGGTGGTCAATAGCATTACTCAGAAATGCCATAGCAAGCATGACTCCTTCAGCTAAAACGAGCCTACACCATGAATAACTTCCTATCGCACGCCAACGTGCTCCTTTGGGATGACCACAGATGCTCTACGTTTAGTGACAAGAGACCTAAGAATTCCACTAGTCCCAGTCTCCACGCCAGCACCCTCTGGCTCTGTGCAATCTACACAGACACAGAGAACGTCCTGTGTACTCATTGGATAAACAAGTGCAAATAAATAAATCGTATTCAAACAATTCCACGTTATTTTTGTTCCATGAATTCAGGTTCTAGAAATTTACGTGAAGGAGTCAATTAGACGACTCTACAATAATGTCAGTACATCTAGGGGACCCAGCTCTGGGCTTAGTCATGAGAGTGGTGGTAGGCATATGTGTGTCCACTACATTTTCCTTTATCTATTTTTGTATGTCTGAAATATATCTTAAAATTTTTTCAAATTAAAATAAAAAATATAAAGATATAGGAGAAAAGTGACAAAAATATTAATACTACTTAATATTTAATTACTTATATTTAAGTAATTAAGTAGTGTTAAAGTAATATTTAATACTACTTAATATTTTAAAATATTAATACAATTAGAAAAAATTAAAGTACATTTCAATAGGATATGAGTAAAATTCATTGTGGCATAGGAATCTAAATTGAAGTCTACGTAAGTTTTGAATACGATGGTTTAGATCTTCTCTTTCATGGAAAAAAATGACCACAATATATTATCCTGTGGGAAAAACAAGCAAATCACCAATTACAAATGACAAGCCTTTCTTGTGTTCCTTACTTATATTTGCAATCAACAAATTTTAAATCCAAGGGAGTCTTTACAACTTTGGACAGGAGTAGGTAATATCACTTCTTACCACTTGTCTTTAAAAGATTAAAGAAAACAAACAAACAAACAAAGGGGATTTCCCAATGCAGAAATGCAGATGTGATCACTCACACCCACGCTTCAGCAATTATAAGAAATCAGAGCATTGCAGATTCACAGCAGGTGACAGTCTTTGAATGGCATTTCATCAAGCCAACCCTTTGTGATCCAGAGAGCCTGGCTCCCCCAGTTTCAGTGCTAAGAATGTTAGAGGGAAAAGGTGGGGTGTGCTGGGGCACTTGAGGTGTCAGAAACCAGGAGGAGCGAAGGAAAAGACAGTTCAATTTCTTCAACTGTCTCACTTTTAATCAGAATTTAATTTTCTTTTTAAAGTTAAAAGGGAAATTAGACAATTTTGCAGAATGACATCTGTGGGCTCATTTCAATAATTCACATCTGAAGAGCAGTTGCCCATGTTTATACATACTGTGATCTAAAGAACTAAGTTTGTTTGTCATATAAAAACTTTTAAATGTGTGTAGTTTGTGATTCCTAATTTACCCCTCCTCCTGTGTGCTCATTGTTTGTGTAGGTAAACACCCAGTCTAATCTAAGGTGTCGCCTGATATCAAAGCAGAGCCCGTGGGGCGTGTTCAGTCTCTGCGATAAGAAGAACGTGCTCGTGCTGGTTCTCACTGGTAATGTGCCTCCAGGGCTTCTCTCCGGAGGAGGCCCTGGCCTGTTCACAGGCTCTGGACTACAGGCAGAGGGGAACAATTTATTACCACAACTCCTGCTTGCCCTGGTAAACTTTTGGTCCATTCTTCTCGGGTTGGGTCCATGTTTAGGCACCGAAGGTCTCATCCTATCCCTTGCGGGTGCTAAACCAAGGCATGGTTACAGTGATGTGCCCTGGGTCAGCCTGCCAAGCGCAAACCTAGCTTCCTCCCAGAGCCACAAACGGGGGCTGGAGAAGTCCCGCCCCTCTGCACTCCACGTGGTCCTCATTTATCTAACACAGCGCCTCTCTAGGTTGACGTCTGAAGACTCCATGGAGACCCTGCATCTGCCCACTTTCCACACTGCTGTCTCTTACAGCTTCTCCCCACCATCCCTCAAGGCTGGGAGAGGGACCTGCCCCCTTTCCTTCTTCCTCTTATTTAAAATCCTAAAAGTCTATCAACATCCTCTTATTTAACATTCAGTCATCCAGCCTGCCAAACAAGATTTCTCCCGTACTGAAACAGAAATAAACTTTAAACAATCCACTGACACACGGGCCTGGTTTACAAGGCAACGCACAGATGCAAAAACCCCTTTTTGCAATTTCAGAACCTGAAATCTCTTCCTGGATGAATGGATGCCCAGGTGAACTAGAGTGAAGAAAGGTTCAGAAAGTCAAAAAGGGAAACATAAAAACGTTAAGCTAAGGGCCAGCTGAGTGGCTCAGTTGGTTAAGAGCTCGCTCAAGAGTGCGAGCTCTGAGCAACAGGAGTTCAATTCCCGGCCCGAGCTGAGCTGCCACTGAGCGACCAACAGGTGGCAGGAGGGCTCAGCTTTAAAAAAAAAAAATGTTAAGCTAGTAACACTGTCCTTTGTCCCATGTCAACTGTCTGTGTCTCGGCACACTCAAATAAATTAAGCACCCCCTAACAGCAGAAGGTAATTCATGAAAAGCACTGCCAAAAAATAATAGATAGAAATGGTACCAGCGCCCGCCCTTCTCTACGTTGGCACCCCTGGCCCAAGCCATGCTGGGATGGCTGGAGTGCACAGCTGAAGATGAGACCATTGTCTCCTTCTAAACCGCGGTTCAGCTTCTAACACTCTCAATTCTGGGGGGGGACTCAGTGGAATTATGTAGAACCTCAAAGCATAGCCTTGACAGGGAGCAGGGGAGCAAATTAACACCGCGTGAATTACCCTCCGTCAATGTACAAAATTATACAGCCCCTCTCCCAATGTCTGCCCCCCAGAGCAGAGCCTAGTTTTGTAGTTCTGTCCCTCCCAAGGCTCTCCGAGCAGAATTCTTTCCTTCTGAGACTCGGGGAGAAGAGGCTCGGATTGTCTATTAGCTCGACTACTTCATCTTGCTTAGAAAGACAAGTTTAATAAATCAAAAGAGTCTTCTATCTGAATCCTGTCTACCAACACTGTTATCTTGAATTCATGAGTGTATGAGCTGCCTGGGCTTTGAAGGTAACATGGCCTTGAGTCTTCTGTTACTCTCAGGGGCGGGGGAGGGCGGGTGCCCACAGGCAAATTACAATCCTGTTTCCCTTTTTCATCCCAACTGCCAATTGATAGGCTCACATCCAGAGTCTTTACAAATTAAATGAAGGTAAAAGAGATTAAGGATGGGAAGCCAAGGAGTAGAGGGCCAAGTCCGAGTCTACGTTTGTCGCCACCCTAGAAAACCCTGATGTTGTGTGAAGAGTGGCGTTTGTTAACGCAGCGAGACTGAGTAATAATTTGCAGGTGTCGGGGGTTGGGGCTGGGAGAAGCCCCTATATAGTTAATAGTGAGAAGGGAGGAGAAAAGTCAGGGTTCGCTGGAAAACACTCCCAGGGAGCCCCTTTGAGTTTCCACAACAAATGTCATCATCTGGGAGGCTGAAAGCAACAGGCATCTACTTCTCACAGTCACAGTCATGGAGGCTGGGCAGTCCAAGATCAAAGCAACAGGGGACTGGGGCTCTAAGGGGCACCTGTTTCCTCGTGGAGGGCTGTGCTTTTCACTGAAAACCTGGCATGAGGGAAGGAGGCAGAACTCTCTCGGAGTCTGTTTTATAAAGGAATTAACAGCCTTCATGAGATCTCTGCCCTCGTGACCGCATCACCTCCCAGGGGCCACACCTCCTAACACCATCGCATTGGGGATTAGGTTTCAACGTATGAATTCTGGGGGGACAGACTCACTCGGCCCATAGCCGCATATTACAAGAGCGCCAATGAGCCAGGGGAGGGTTTGCAACCTGGCCATCGGACTGAGAGGCACGGTGCTTCATAGTCACAGGGCTGCCATTCAGTGAGGCGAGTCGCCAGGCCTCCGTCGAACCCTTCTGTCCAAACGCCTTGGCTGCTCACCAGCTTCTCACTAAAACCTCGTGAGAATGATTCCGCTCAGCCCGTGCAAAGCACTATCTCATAAACTGTTCGAGAACACCTACCACCTTAGTGGCCAGTTTTACTTTAAGCACGAGGTATGTCCCCAAGTAACTCAGCTCACCGAAAGCAGCAGGTAAAGATTTTCGCCATCACTGATCAACCCTAAGCCTTATACCCGAGGGGAGAACTTGGGGAAAGCAGAGAGAAAGAGGAAGGAAATAACCAAAGAACTTGGCAGAGGAGGACAAAGGAAGGAAGAAACAAAGGCAGAGGGAGGACAGATAAGTAAATACACAGCAATGCTGCTGCTCGACTTACATGAACTGGTGAATCTTATATCACTCACTGACCGAGAACGCCGCGGGGAGTAGCTGAAGGAAAAGGAAAACTGAACCCCCTTTATAAAGGCCGCAGTAGTCTGAGGATTTGAGAACAGTCAGGTCTGGGCCTGAGGAAAATCCCTCAGACCACAGAGCCGGCCACCACAGGCCAGACCTCTCCCCCAAGGACCGCAAAGGTCTTCTGCCTCCTGCGATGGGGGATGCACCTGAGACTTGTCCAGATTCCCACGGGACCCGCGGACGCCACAGCTCTGGGAACCTTACTAATTCACAGCTGCTGTAAGAGCTGATGCTACAAACACAAAGAGATCTGTCCTCTGGGAGGGGCGTGTGCGTGTGTGTGTGTGTGTGTGTGCGCGCGCGTGTACATACGTGCTCACATAAGTATGTGCAAGCTAGGATGGCTGTATTTTATCACCTTTCTGTATCATCTTTAGTACTTTGGATAATTTTATTCTGATTACAAAAATAAAACACTGGTTAAGAAATTTTGGAAAATACAGAAAATCACAATAAAAAAATCACTCAAGAATGCCACAAGCAGGAAATAAGCACTATTAATATCCTAGTCTATGTCTCCCAAGATTTTTCCACCAGGATTATACTATGCATAATATTTTAGAAACTACTGGTTCACATTATATTGATCACCCTGAGTATTATTGCCTGACATGAAGCACATATTCCTTTGCCATGCATTATTAACGCCAAAAGTACTCCCATTTTATAGATTTAAGGTCCCTCAATAATACTTTGTGGTTGTAAATGTGGGTTGTTTATACTTTGCTTTATGTTTGCGATTAATTATTAATACTCTAATTCACATCCAAGATTATTTCCTTAGGGTAAAGTTTAGCTGAAAAAATTACTTGATCAAAACGTGTTATCATTTAAAATGTTTTCATGGAACCAAATTGTTGGGTATATATGTTGCATCACTTTCACTGCCCTTAACAATGTGTACATCCCGTATACCTGAACTATTGCCAACATTGGCTATCATTCTCTTCCCTAATTTTTCATACTTTAAAATGCAAGTGTATAGATTTTTATTTCCTGTAACCAATTGTGATGTTAAACAACTCCCATTTTTTTCTCGTTTTGTATCATTTTCTTGGTTCATGTTGTAATCATGGTTTCGTTATTTACGTTTTTATTACTGATCCTTTCATTATTTTTTGTAAGGGCTCTTTATCGAATGAGAATATTCACTATTTTGAAACAATACCTTATTATTTCTTACTGTGGTAAGAACATTGAACATGAGCTTTCCCCTTTTAACAAATTTTAAGTGTACAATACAACGTTGTTAATTACAGACACGAGGTTTCACACCATATCTCTGAAACTTATTCATTTTGCAAAACTGAAACATATTTTTTAATCTTTTATTCATAATATGTTGACAAAGATTTTTAAGGTTTTATGGAGGCAAATGTGCCAATTACCATGGTTTTCATTGTTCTGGATTATGATTTAAGATAGAAATCTTCATTTTTTTTTCAGTGAATAAAGTTTTCAGCATCACTAGTTTAATAAACTGTTATTTTTCTACCAGTTTGAAATTTTGCTTTAGCACGTATCAAACTCAGATTGCCTGTTCCCGACGTTTTTCTTCAGCCCCATTAATCTGATTGTTAGAATTTGGTGGTAATCATATGCTGTTTTGATTATCATGGCCCTGTTTTAAAATCAAGTATTTGGTAGTGCCTTTATACTTACACTTTAAAAAAAAAAAAAAGGAATGTACATCATTCTCACCATTTTGCTTCTCCCATTAAAATTTTGTATGACTTTAAATTCAAAAAAAAATTCTTTGGAGGTACATAATGAAATGAATTAAATCTTTAAATTAACAGAATAAAACTGACATTTTTACAATGTTCATACTTCCCATCCTGAAACATAATGTACATTTCTTTAATCAGGGCTCTTATTATATCTTAAGTAAAGCGTATTTGCTCTATTTATAGAGGTTCTACACTCTTCTTGTTTGTTTTTATTAGTCCTAATCATACAGAAAATATTTTTAAGATCCTTTCATAGACCAGGCATTCTGTTAATTTATTCCTACATTTTGCCACTACTATGAATACAAACTGTTCTCCACATAGTTTTGTGATTGTTGCTGATAAATAATATAATTCTTTACATTTTTATATGTATTTTATAAATATCCAATTTCTTGTTAATCTTAATTTTGAATTATTTTGAGTCATCTAGATAGCAAATCACATTATCTACAAATAATGACAATTTTTCACCTCCTTTTGAAAATGTTTACTTCAAATTTGTGTTTCTTCATAGTTTGGGTAATAGATTCCAAAAAAGCATAAAAAAGTATATATTAGTAAGCCTAGAATGAACCATAATATTCTTTGTTCCTGTGACAAATTTTCCGTCCTCACTTTGTTTCTAGGTTTTCTCATTTTACTTGATTTTTTAATCAGGGGAGCTTTGTCTATTTCATTAGAACTTTCAACAAAGCAATTTTTGACGTTTATCACTTATGTGAAGTTCTGCAAATTATTAAATTCTTCCTTCTGCCTTATTATGCATGCCTATGTTCTTAATTTTTACTTTCTGGAATTAAATATATATATATTTTTTAATAGAACACTTAATGGTTTCATTTTCTTTCTCCCTACTTTAATAATAAAGGTTTTTAAGGTATGCATTTTCCTATGATTTTATGTATAGATATATCGCCAAAACTTGGATGCTCAGAATGACACTATTTTTTTACTTCCCAAAACGAGATTTAATTTCTGCACGTGAACTAGCAGCCTGCTGGGCGCAAACAACTTTCTCAGGTCCCCGTGTGGACGAGCCGATCCACCGGTGGCTCCCATGAGCCACACGCCCAGTGCTCAGGCCTGGGTAGCTCTCTCCCACACTGACCGGCGTGGACATGGGACTAGCTTTGGCCGTGAGTGGGCGTGCATGGCATCCTTTTGCAACGCAGTCTACATGCTATAAGGAATTCCAGACTATTCTCCTGAAGAGACAGGGCACATTGAAATACTCCGGAGGAGAAGACGCAGCATGGAGAAGCATTGTGGCCTGGCCACGTCCCCAGCTTAAGGCAGCTGACACTGCACGTAGTAACAAACCACCAGTCAACCCAAAGAATCATGGGAAGGGAGAAGCAAGGAATAACTTTAACCCACTGAGTGCTGGAATGCTTGCTACGCAACACGGAAAACTGAAAATGTTTCTGTTTGAACTTGATGTAACTCAATGATCTTTCTATTTAGCCAAGTTTCAGAGAAGACCGTTAAGCAGGAAAATATTTAATTCTCCATAGATCAAATGTGCCACCCCACCAGGAAGGCAGGGATGCCTATAGCTAAATGGAGATTGAAAGAGCATGTTTTTCTCTTTTGTTTTCTGTTGCCGATGGATCCTTGCATCATTTCATTATCATTTTGTTACCGATCCAATAGAAATATTGAAGATGTATTAGCTGTCAATACTCTCAACATCCTTGTATATAATTTCTAAATCACATCTCCTTTGGAAAACACAAGATATCAAGCATAACAGTTGACCAATGGGTGATTAATTGGTTGTTACAGACCTCTTCAAATAAATGAGAAATTCATGTGCCTTTGCCTCAGAAAAATACATCTACATGAAGAAATAAATCATCACATTGGAATTCAGCATTTTTTTGATCATCAGATGCAAAATCATGGGCTCGTTAATGAAAATAGATAGTGATTTTCAAATATATTTTAGCCAACTCATCTGTCCTCAGTTAAAGCTTGCAGGGGATCAGTTGGTTAAGAGCTCGCTCAAGAGTTTGAGCTCTGAGCAACAGCGGTTCAATGCCCGGCCCGAGCTGAGCTGCCGCTGAGCTGCCAACAGGTGGCAGGATGGCTCAGCTTAAATAATAAAAAAAAAAAGCTTGCTGGGGGAAATATTAATAACTAAAACAGAAAACACGAGAGCTACCATACCTGAAGCAAGGGTCGCGAGTGACAGTCCACCCGCTGCCTCCACGCCTCCATTTTACCACCCCTCACACCACATCCCTCCACAAAGTGTAGTTCATAAAGCGCTGTTTAAAATGACGTGACAAAATCAATACACAGAAGAGAGAGGGAAATACACGTGATGGGGGCAGGGTCAGGGAAGCTCTGACCTGAGCTGAGAACAAGGATAGAACAAGAAGAGACTGGATGCATTCAAGTAAAAGTTAGAATAAAGACAAAAACAAAAGCGCTGTGCAAATCACTGTGGACAAAGGCTCATCAGGAAACAGCACATTATCTGCTGCTGTGCAGTCAGTTGGACCGCCACTGCCGTTGTGAATTGTACATGCCAGCAGGACTGGGCCACATCGCAGTCCAGATACCTGGTCACGTGTAATTCTGGGTGTTCCTGTGAGGCTGGCTGTAGATGGGATTACCATTTAAATTGGTGGACTGAGTAAAGCAGGTTGCCCTCCCTAAGGTGGGTGGGCCTCAGCCAATCAGCTGATGGTTAAAAGCGAACCACAGGCTGACCTTCTCAGAGGGAGAGAATCCTCCTGCCCGATGACCTTCAAAGCAGGACATCCGCCCTTCCTGGTTCTCCAGCAGCATCCAGCCTCCGGACTGGCACCGGGACATGGGCCCGACCAGCCTCCATAATCACGTGGGCCACTTCCTTATACTAAATCCCTTTACGTAAACAAACACATACACATATAGAGAGAGAGAGACTCCCCTGACGCATCCAGCCATGTGCCCCAGCGTGCCCGGGACAGACCAGGTTTACACCTCTGGTCCATCTGTGAGTACTGGCAGTTCCCCTTTTCCTTCACATCTGCATCCGGTGTTTGGTTTTGTTTTCATAAAGTAGGGAGAGGTTGTGTTTGTCTGAAATGCATCACAAGGGGGGACCCCATGCAGGCCCAACTGGAAGGGGGCAGTCCGTGTGTTGAGAACTGCTCTGAGTGAGGCAGCTAGCACGCCCACTGGGGACCAAAGCCCCGTGGGCGGGAGGAAGCACCAGGGGGCGTGTGGACATGCCTTAGGGCTGGCGGTGCCAGCTGGGAGGGGATGGCTTCTCACTCCTCAGGCCAGGCTACTCCTTCCAGGAAAAGGGGGAGGCTGGCGGTGGTGGGGGCGCCGAGGCCTGATTTAAAGCCCCGCCCCCCCCAGCCATGCCCTGCCCCTACCGCCCAAGAAGATAAACCATCGGTTCATCCACAAGGACCTGGTCCTTAGAGCTTTGTTCTGACGTCCTTTCTGCCTGATGTCACACTACCTTACACCTGCCGCAGTCCCCCAGTACCACTGGCCCGAGAGAGGACCCACAAGAGCAGGCTGCTGAAGTAACCAAGACAAGAAAAAGTCCTAGATCAAGGCAAGAGTTCTTACTAAATTCACAAAACTCTCAAAAGTCGTTTCTTCCTCAAAGTCAGGTTACGACCATGGTTTACTGTAAAGCTTTACCTTAAATGGGGGGAAAACGAATCATGTGTCACATTCACCTTTTCCTCCGCACAGGTGACTCGCAAGTTCTAAAGGCTTGAAATAGATCACCATTTTAAGTTCCATTCTCTAGGAGTCTATCTTCGCACTTTGGTTCTTTTTCCAATTAACGGCCCATTTGCGGAATGCATATGCAGTTATTTCAGTTCTGCATGGTTCATTAGAGAGCCTTCTCAGCGACGGCTTTCATTCCCCATGGTCTGCTATGAATGTATTCATTAAGGACATCCCATAAAGTAACTAATAAAGTAAATTTTGAACATTTAGAAAGAAGCAATAAAGCACAACTTACCTTCCTAAAAAAAA
Organism: Hipposideros armiger; assembly: GCF_001890085.2. Lineage (NCBI taxonomy): Eukaryota > Metazoa > Chordata > Mammalia > Chiroptera > Hipposideridae > Hipposideros > Hipposideros armiger. The sequence continues at coordinate 3,059,537 of NW_017731520.1, read as the reverse complement.
AAATTTAATCTGTTGTGGCTGCTTTAAAGATTTGAAATCGGGGAAAAATTCTTTACAAGTGGTTTCTGTAATACCTGGGAACCTGGTCCCCATTCGACATGCCTGTTAATGCCTAACGCTTACCAGAGTGACTCCTGTGGGAAGGATAAGTGTGTTAGGCTGTGCACGTAGAGAAGGGAGACTGAACACGAAAACGCAGAGGGTCAGGTGGGAGGAGCCTCCATCCTCAGCGTCCTTCCCTGAGTAATTTCCCAGTTGGCAAGAAACCACTGTCCCACTTAAAGAGCAGAGCTGGGCATGATTTGGTCGGACTTGTGGATAAAATCCTATGTAAATGTGCTGCTCACGCTATTCTCTTTAATTATATTTTGCTTCTACATTTCGATTGTTTCAAGGAGGGGCAAATCGTACCTTCTTGATGAAACTGATTCCTTCAGCAAAACCTTCCTACTTCAGACATCTGGGCAGTTTTACACCGAGACAGAAAACCCTGGGTTTTTATTGGCAAGAAAAAGATCAGATTTTTTTCCCTCCTCTACTGACATTAACAGGAAAATAGTGACTAAAAAATCAACTACCACAGATAAAACCTATAGACAGGAACAGTATATGATGTATTAAAAACAAGACCAAGCACAATGTCCATTGACAAAGGGTGAGACTGCTTTCGGACCACCATCACTCTCACACATAAATCACTCAACTGGCACCAAGATTGACAGGTGCCCTTCACTGCTTTAGACCAGAACACGATTACCAGGAAGGCGTCACTGGTAAGGCAGGTTCTGTCAGATGTACACAAGTGCCTTTAAGGTAAGCTCCACTCAGCCTAGTCTCATAGCCACACTTAACGTTCAAGTTCAAACCACGAAGACGATAGCAAAACAAAGCCAGTGCAGTATGTGCAGTGCTAACAGACTTTCAAAGAAACGACCATTTTCAACTTATCTCCTAGTGGTTTACTGCTGTTGAGCTAAGATAGGTATTTTATAAAGGAGTAGCTCTGTATCGATGATAAGTGAGGCTTGGTTGTCTTGTTTTCAACACTGCCCAACTCGTATGCAATTGAAAGAGAGGCATGAGACATGGACGAAAAAAGAAAATAATTATTCTTAGCTGCAGATGATGATGCTTATACATACCCGCATTAATAAAATATCAAAACATAGTAAGAATTCTATCATTTTTATAAAATATACATCAAATCAGACTTGAAAAGCTCTGAAGTAGACTATAAATAAATAACAGGAGATAGTTTTCCTAGGGACGTCTAAATTTGTTTAGGTGGGATTAGCTCTTTAATTGGCAGGATAGTGAATTTCTTCCTGCTTGATTGTTTTACTGTTGCGTCCTCCCCACCACCTCGCTCTGCCTACCACAGATCCCCAGGGTATTTGTAAGTGAGAAACAGGACTAGTCAGTTTAGGAAGGAGCTAAGTCAGCCGTTTCAGAGCACTCTCAGACTTCCGGATCTCTGCATGTGCGCATGTTTCCTGCCCTGCCTTTCCCGTCTCCTCCCTCAGCTATTTTACAGCAAGGCACGCAGCCTTGAACAGGCTATCCTGTCATGAATAAACCATACCCCCCAGCAATGCATTAATAGCACCGGCACAGCAGAATAGTGATTAAATATTTAAGATATTTATATTCTGTTCTCGCAAGAAGGACACTTCATGGATGGAAGCGTCAAGTTTCACTTAATGAAGTGGGGTCACTCATATCAGCCGACAGAGACAAGACAGCGTTGTGAAGGAGAGACTTCATTTCAAAGAAAAGATGATGCAGACTCACTTGGCATTTTGCTTGGAGAAACGGGAAGTGAGTGACAAAAAAGGAAAAGCAAAGAAAAATGATGAAGAACCAGCTTTGGAGTAGACCAAACAGGATTCCTCACATGGCTGTATTTCCTACGATCTCTGTGACCTCCCAAAACTTATTTTCCTATAAAATGTGCCTTAAACAATAGTTTATGTGAACTGATACAACGATACTGTGGCTCTGTGACCTCACATGAGAAAGTCTCAGAGCGACTCAAGTCTCTGGGTAGAGGGATGAGGCTGGGGGCTCTGTCTTCAACCCCCCAGTGTTTTACTTACAAGTGTCCTGGGGACTGTGGTAGGCCAAGGCAGGTGGCAGGAGGTCACAACCGGAAAACAACCAAACAGGAATAAAGCACGTCGAGGGCAGGACAAGTGTCTCTCCCGTGGGGCAAAAACACCAGGGGACCCTCAATTCTGAAGGAAAAGTCCTCCTGAGACACTGGTGGGAGGGACCCCAGGATAGATTCTATCCGCTAAATTTCTAACACCACTTGCACGTCTCCCATGAGGAAGACGGGTCACTCACGAGGTCCCTACTTTCTGTGCCTTTTAGGTACCCAAGGCTTCTCTGCTTCCTGTGACCCTGGGAAGCCTGAAGCTCTAATGGCCCAGCAGCCCTGTGCCTGCAGCTTCCGAAGCCCATTTACAGCACAGCCCCTGTCTCCCCACATCATCATGACTAGTTTTCCTAAATCTAAAGCTCCGTCCTCTCACGAAGCTCTAGCTCTCCCATCCCATCCCATGCCTTCCCCTTGAATCTCAACGTCCACTAGAAAAATCAATGCATTTGAAAAACCCCTGGCTGAACTTGACCTATGAAAAAGTTTGGCCCTCTGAGCGTGCTACTTCTCGCCACGTCTCCTGTGCAGTTTTTATTGCTTTCCACTGGCTCTTCTCTCTCGCTTGGTCCACATTTGTTCACGGCCCAGGAACTGGTGCTGACATAAATGTCTTACTAGTAAAGGAGATGTGACAGAAGCTGTCATGTGTTTGCTTTGTGTTTGTACATTCAATACTCACGTGGTTTAACCATCTCTCAAAGTACATCCCCAAGATCTGAGTGCCTTGGACATGTGAACAAATAAGGAAAATCCGAGATCCATGAGTCACAGAGTTCATCAATCCTGAGCCAGTTTTCTATATCAACTTATTATAAACATGTCTTTATCAACTCATTTTCCTTTAACAACTTGTTGATAAAAATGTTCCCTTTTTTAATGCACCATCAATCCCAACTTGGTAGCACACCCTTCCCTAAGTTTTAACATAGATAGCTGCAGCTTTATGTCCCTTTGTCAGATTTTGCGCTCAACAAATACATCTTATGAGCTGACTCAAAGCTCTACGTTGCTACTATTCCAAGTGGAGAGTGAGATATATGTATCTATGCACAATAATAAAAATGATTATAGATGGAGGGATGTGTTATAAAGAAAACTAAAAAGACCAACAGAATAGACTAGAGCAGCAGATCAAGAAAGGTGGGGTGGGGACACTTGGGCCTGGACGGTGAGGAAAGGTCTTTCTCAGGAGCTGACGTTTAAGCTGGGGCCGAAATGTGAGGACATGGCCCTGCAAACATACAAAAGGATGGATGCCCAGGTCCAAGGAAGCCTTACGGAGGAGTGACACATCGTGTTCTAGGACCGCTGCCACGGGGGATGAGAAGGAAGGTAGGGCATTGGGTGGACAGGGAGGCAGAGCGCTCACTTAGGAGATTACTCAAATATTCCTTGAGAAATGCTGCTGCCGGGACTCCGGTCATAGCTGTGCACACGGCAGGGAGGGATCAGATTCCGAGGCGCTTCTGGAGGCTGACCTGACGGCCTTCCCCGGTGGAGTAATCTGAAAGGTGGCGGAACGGGCAGCATCAAGAGCCATCCCATTTGGTCCAAGTGGCTGGATGGCGGTGGTTCCATTCACTGACACGAGGAAGAGCGCGTTGGGGGCGGGGAACCAGTGGTCGTGTTTCGGACATGTTCTATCTGAGACGTCTCAGTGGAGGCTCTCGGGCGAGCAGAGTTGAGCTAAGGCAAGTCCAGAACGAACATGAGCTGGACGGTCCGTTCTAAGACCATCTTTCCAGAACACCATTTTCTGTAAATTCCATGTCCCATACCCCTTTGCTTGCTGGCTTCCTGTTTAGGTTTTCTTTGTAGAAGTGTATAAAGAAGGCGAAAGGGAGAATGGACTTCCTTCGTGTTTTCCAACTGCTGCCAGGCGTGATTCTGGCAGGAGCAGACGGCAGCCTCCAGCTTCCAGCTCCTTCAGCGAGGAGCCATCTCCCTGCCTCCTGCCCTCGGAGGAACCGGAGGCAGCCAGGCCCCTCCTCCAGGAGCCAGAGTACCAGCAATCTATGTATACGCATGTATCTATCTACCTATCTATCTACCTGCCCATCTACCTACCTATCCATCTGTCCATCCGTCCATCCGTCATCCACCCATCCATCTATGGGAGCCCAAGTATCCACTCGGCCATGCTCATTTCAACAATCTGAGAACCTGCTAGGCTTATAACGTGTGTACACAATTCCCTGAAGTAAATTCTATCTCTTTGAAATTCTAAATGTGGTTTATGACAGATAGATGACAGATAGATGGAAGGTAGGTAGGTAGGTAGGTAGGTAGGTAGACAAATAGATGAAGAATAAACAGATTTTTTTTTCCTTCCTCTTAAAAATGGGTAGTCTTCTATCTCTGAATTGACTGTTTAATCAGAAGTAAATTCTCAGATTGCTACTCTTGTATCACCAGCTAGTAAAAATACTTACTACAAATTATCATATTACCTATTCATATCCCCTTGATCTGTTTTTTTTCTTGTTCTTCAATGAGTGTATATCAAAATAGTTCACTATTTAGAACAAAAATACTTCTTCCTCTTGTAAGAAAATTTCCCTACCATTTTATCTGCAATTTCAGATACTAAGTAGAGGAGTTAGGGCTCATTCAGGTAACTAATTTAAAGTGTCTTATACCTTACCCATAAAACATATATATTTATACGTTCATGACTTTCAGAAGTTTCTAATATTTGTCTCTGGGAGGAAACAATATTTGGCACATTTGTGTATCCTTCAAATTCCACTTAAGAGAATACTACAGTTATCATTAGTTTACACAAAATTTAGGAGCTATGTAAACCCACAACACATGCGCACAGTAGCTGGCACAAAGGATGCACAGTCAAAATATGAATAACAAGGCAGCGCTAACTGTTTCCAGGATCTAATTACTGAAATAATCCTGAAACATGATTTTTACTTATTTTTTTTACAACTGATTTACACACACATACATATACACATAAAAAAAGGAAGTTAGTGTTGTTATATAACACTGCTTTTCATTATCAACATTCTCTGCCCTATGGGATTTGCCTGGGGTAGCTGGAAAGGAGAATCATGATCTGTTCAAGTTTTCAAAAATTACCACACCTCCTCTCCTCTGCTGAGAAGGGATGGAGTGGAGACCTCAGCAAGGTGAGAGCTCCATGCAGGTAGGGTGGAAGCCCAGGTGTTGTGAACCACCAGCGCTGGAAAACACCATTTGTAATAGCATCACCTGCAGCCCTACGAGTGATATTATTTTCTAGTAGGCAAATATTTTCCAACGAGTCCCATATTGAGTCTTACCTCCGCCAATGTTTGTAATCAAAGTGAGCCGTTTGTTTTGGGGCTCAGAGCACGCTGTTAGAAATAAAACACGCGGCTCTCCCGGCGCCTCGGGGAAGGCTTAGACATCTGGACACGTCGCATCGTCTTTTCTGCGCTGCCACAGAGAGAAGCATCTCGTCGTCTTTGGCAGCTCGGCCATATTGAGTTACAGGACGCCAGTTGGAGACCCCCTCACAGTGTTCTCAAATATAATTCATTTCCTCTGGAAATGGGAATTACCAGTTCTTCCAAAATATGATTTAATTACGCATTTACATAAAATGTCATCATCCTAGTACATTTGACATTTTTAATACGTATTCTGTTCCTGTCATCTATATCAATGACAAATGACAGAATAAAGGCCTGGTTAAAAATTATATCATCCGAGACATTTTATGTAATTATGAGCAATTAGAATTTGTAAAACATTTAAGTGGATTTCGGCTTTTGTCTTTTAAAGCCCAGCAAGCTCATAAGAAAACTGAAGCAAGCCCTGACTACTCAACGTACCAATCAATCAATGTACCAGGCAGAGTGAGGAGAACCAGACTGGGTCACAGCAGCATCACCACCTCACCGCTGACCTTGGACGAGCGCCTCGTCCTCCCCAGGCAGTTTCTTCCTCAGCAAGGCTAGACAGCTAAGCGAAAGGCTTTCTAAGTTTCTTTCAAGCAACATAATCATAGACTCTTAATATTTACTGGGTATTCATAGGTCCAGAGCTTGCTAGATGCCATGAGGGGTCCACACGTAGCCCTTATCTTGAGTTGCTTACAGTCTATTTTTGTAAGAAATAGGAAAAACATAAGGAGCACAGTAAAATGCAAATAATAACCAACTACCAGGGCCAGCTGAGTGGCGCGATGGTTAAGAGCTGGCTTTGGACGCCAGAGGGCCCCGGTTCAGATCCCACATATGAGGGCCAGTGACACTGCCCTTCACAGCTAAGATGCTGAACAACAGAGCAACCTGGAGCTGGGATGCCGTGAGTCGCCAGCGACGGCGTAGGCTTCAGCCCCTGTGGCAGTGGGTTGCCATGGGCTACCTTATGTAGCCAGCAGCCAGCATGAGCGGCCAGCAGCCGCAGTGAGCGGCCGTCCAGAAGCCTGCGACTGATCTGCCTCGCCCGGGAAGAGCGCAATGATGGTGCCAACTTGGGCCAGTGAAGCAACGTCCTCCACAACTAGACTGAAGAACAAAATGACAGCAACTTGTCTGTTCCCCTTCCCCCAATTCCCCAGCACTGTTCCCATCCCCCCAATTCCCCAATAAAAATCTTTTTAAAAAATAATAAAAATAATAATAATAACCAACTATCAGAGTGTTTATGAGAGATGGGTGGCAGTTCACCAGTGTCACAGGAGCTGAGGAAAGGCGAGGTAAGTAAAGAAATCTCTACATGGAAGGTTAATCAGAGCACCCAGGCGCTCTTTAGGTTCACCTCAGCCAGCTTTTCTTAAAAAACCTACCACCCGATGAAATGATAGCCAGTCCAGTATGTATTTATTAAACACTTTCTCCACAATTAGCCAACGACATATTCCAACGGGTCGTTTTCCATTCCTATTTCATTTCATCACTGTCGGCTCTGCCACTATACCTTGCTTCCCAAGCTCTTTGGAACTGTGTTTAGTGCCCTCCCCGCCTCGCTGGTGCAGGAAGGCATCCAGTGTTTGAGCCCGGGGCAGAGCGGGGCGGGGCAGTTAGAAGGCAGGTTTCCTGATGCTTCCTTTAGTCCTCCCTGGTGCCTCTATCGCAGCGCTAGGCTGAGCTCCCTCTCAGCACTCTGCCTCATATCCCTCCTGTCCTACCAGAGCCCACCAGACCACACCAAGGAACCCAGGCAGGGAGGACGCTGAGAAGCCATCGAGTCCCATGTCTCCCCAACACCCACAGACACACCTGGGGGCAACTGCAGGATGGCAGCGTCCAGGGCTGTTACATGATACCTTGGGGTACTGACACTGGTAGGAAAGGTGTCATCCCAAACTGAACCTTTTTCCACAAATAACAAATTTCCTCGTTTATAAAATCGAGACATAATTCTCACTTTCAGGGTTGTTCTGAGGCAACAACGAGACAAAATCCGTGCCTGGTACATAGTAAGTGCTTCAAATTCTGTTAACCCTGTCTTTTTATTTTCTGCATTGTGATGCTTTGACAGGTGGGGCCTTGCTGACCTGGGGGGGACTGCAGAGTTAGCTAATGCCTAACAATCTGCCAGGGAATAATCTTTCATGTGCAAATCAGTCAATGCAGAGGCCACACACCCAACCTTTCTTTATCAGCCTCGGGCACTCCAGGCTAGCATCCAGGTGCCCTCATCACCCAGGGCCAGGTCCCAGCGGGTTGGGGACAGCTCCAACAGCCCAGGGCTGCTGAAACCCTTCAAACTGGCCAAGCCGGACGCTGCTCCATCCTGCCTCGCCCTCTGCTTCCAGTGGGAACCACAAGGAAGGCTCTTGCCCCCACTTCCCATCACCCCCTCTGCCTCCTGACCAATCCTGGTGCTTCCCCGTGTGACCCTCTGTTGCGTGCCTCGCGTCCTGCTTCCAGGGCTCTGCAAGTATCATCAACTGCCTCCTTTATAACAGTCACTTCTGGGTCCACGTCTTACCTGATTAAACAAACACAAGCTGCCCCTAAAGCAAACACAGACGAGTTTTCTCTTTTCTGACCCTCCCCAAGTGATGGATATTCTGTCCTTAAACGTCACCACCCCCAACTGTGACGCCTGGAGCTCCCTGTTGCCTGGTGAACTGAGAGCCAAGACACACTGTACTGTATTTACCTGTGGCCTGGCTACCTCCCGTGTTCCTCTGTCCATTATACATTCAGACCTGGGCAGAGGTCCACGTTTGGTCAACAGTTTTGCCACATCTCAAGTCCTTTCTCTCCTTGAGTTGATCTTCTGGCCTATACCTTCTATGGGTTTCCCTGTGTAGTTTTTCTTTTCTTAGAATAAACAAAACTTGGTTTTGGTCTCAGCCTAGAAACTTCATCTCTGTAGGTGCTCCAGAACCCTCACCTTACTACATCTCAACCTCTCAACACACCCAAAAAGGTGCATTAAGAGCAAGAACAATGGAGTGAGAAACAGTGGACTTTTCAAATGAACTCACAGTGCCTGCAGCTCTCAGACAAATAGCTCAGCCTCTCCAATGCTCAATTTTTCTCTGGTAAAGTGAAGAAAGTAACAGTGCCTACTCCCAGGGTGGTTATAAAGATTCAATGAGATAACATATGTAAAGTGCCTGATATGTAATACGGCCTGAAAGTGGTAACTTTACTGCTGCAATTTTAATTGTGGTTGGTATGATGGTAATGTCAGCAGTAGTGGTTATTACAAAGGTAAGGCAATCTCTGAAAACAAACCTTGGAAGCACCTTTAAAATGTTCATATCTGTCACCATTTATTGGATGCATGTGTTGAGTGTGCATTTATTTAAAACATGTCTACCTCCAAATGTACAAAAATAACAATATTCAGGGTGCATTTGTGTAACTCTGTAGAGGTTAATTCTTCTCACGCATTGTCATGTGATCTTTACAAAACTCTAGTGCTATGAGCATAAGAAGAGTGACCTGGGCACGAAAGCATCCTTATCACCATTTTACACATGAGGAAACTGAGGAAGGGAAAAGTAATTAAAATGAGCCCCACGCCTAAGTTCATATAAAAATGATTTTCATAATACCTCTGACTACTCCACTGAAACGGCTCTTGTCAAAACACTCAGTACTTCCAACTTATCAAATTCATCTGTCAATTCTTTGCCTGTATGTTCGGCAAAGTCAGCCACTTCTGCCTTCTTGCATATTTTCTTCATTCACTAAGCTTCGTTGACGCAGGAGCGCGTGATTTACACCCCCACCTAACCGCGCCTGCGGAGTCTCTATTTGCCAGATGCATCCCCTATTGCTGATTTTAAAATTATGCAGTAGCTTAGATCCTTCTCTCCTCTTTCTGTAATGTCCCCTTAGATGGCCCCCTGCAGTCCTACTGCCTTAAATATCATCTAAATGCTGGCAATAGCCAGACTTCCATGGTCGTCCCAGCCCTGAGCCCATGAGCTCCAGACTTCGACATTTACTGCTTACAGTACGTCTCCATGGATGTCTTACAGACACCTCAAAGCTTAACTTCCCTGAAACAAATGCACTGATTTCTGACCCCAACTCTATCACAATCTCCTCCCCGAATCTTGACCCGTCTACAGCGGCTCCTGTCATCCGGCCAAAGTGAAATACGTCCCTCACTTTTTCTAACTTCACAGAGCCAAGCATTCAGAGAAATCTTTCCTGCTCAATCTGCAAAACCCATCTCCAATCTGCAACTTCTTCATCCCACAGCTGCCTCTCCAGTTCAAGTCCGTCACTTCTTACTTGGACTGGGAAACAGCTTTGGAACTGGAGTCCCTACTTCTATTGTTTTCCCCCTACATTCCATTCCCCATGAAGCAGCTAGAGCAATTGTTATAAAACATACATGGATTGTATCGCTTATCTGTTTAAACACTCTAAAAGCTTCCCGCTATTGGCAGAATGAAACCGGGCTCATTATCCCGGCCCCACAGCCCCCACACAGCCAGGTTCTTGCTTAACTCTGGTCATTTCTGAAACAAGACCCACCCCTCACTTATGTCACACCAACCATACTGGCTGCTTTCTCTGTTCCTTAATCTTGTCACGATTTTTCCTACCTCAAGGCTTTTTTTTCTTACAGAGTGTCCCCTGCCTGGAATGCTAGCCCCCATATTTTCAAATGGTTTGGGCCCTCTGATCATTCGAGTCTTGCTCAAATATATACCCAAGACCTAGGAAGACCTCAAAAAATGTGGGCTGACTCAATGGAATGAATGAATGAAACGTCACCTACTCAAAGACACCCTCCCTGAATAGCTGAAGTACACCCACCTAAATACCCAGCTCAGGCCTTCTCTAGCACCCCGTGTTTTATTTTCCACACAGAACTTACCAGTCTCTGGGGTCACTTATTTTCAGGTTCCCTGTTATTACCTGCATGTGCCACGATAGCAGGGGTCTCACCTGCCTTACACTCCACGGGGTCTCCAGTGCCTGGACCACGGCCCCGTTTAGGGTGAGATCACAATGACAGATATTTAAACTACTAAAGGGTGAATGAATAAATGAGTTAGCCCCATTCTACAGATAAAGAAAATGAGACTCAGACAAGTTAAGTCCATTTTCTACCATCATGTAGGTCACATAGATTAGCAGCTGAACAGGGGTCCCAAGGCGACAGTTTTACCTCAAATCTCTTTCTTTTTCCCTTAAGCCCGAGTAGGTGGCAACCTGCGGTCCAGATAAGACGACTACACTCATGTCTCCCTGCCCCTCTCCACTAAGTATGACTATAAAATTATGGAAATAACACAAAAACAAGCCAAGAAAAACTCTGAACGGTGAGAAGAGGAAGACAAAGTGGTTTGGGGTCCCAGGACTAGGAAAAGAATAGAAGAGGAGGGGAACTTACATCTCTCTTTTCCCAGCGCAGCCATGGCCGCCCGTGAGGGAGGTATCTTCCTCCCCCATGGAATGGCCGTCCCACTGACATGTCGGTGGGGGATGGGTACGGAGCCCCACTCAGCAGCCAGGGGGCGCACCCTCCTTCCACACAGGGCCTGACACTCCCCTCCTCCACCAAGAGACCCAGGGCAGGTGGGCAGCACTGGCACGAGGGATGCCACCACAACCCACCTGGCCCAGGAGGCCTGCGGGCCCTTTGGGCTAAAGCTCCCTCTCTCCACCCCACTCACCAGTTCCACTGGCTCAGGGGACCCCTTATGCCCAATTGGGCAGCCCCAGTGGGGACCCCTAACAGCCACATGGGCTCCTGATAAATCAAGTAGATGAAAATAACACTGCAAATGCTCTGAAAATTAAACTACAACTAGAACCACAGCCCAAAACAATAAGCCAAAATCTCCGTGCTAACCATCAGGGTGGTACCTCCTAAATACAGGATTTAAATAGGACCCAGGCATTCCTACCATCACAGATGACATCAACCAAAAGTCACTCTGCTAAGAATCAAGAGATCACAACTTGAATGAGAAAAGATAATCAACCAATGCTAACAACAAGGCAAATCAGATAGCGGAATTGGCTGACAAGGATTTTCAAGCCGCCATGCCAAAAATGCTTTCACAATCAATTACGAATTCTCTCCAAAGACATGAGGAAAAAACAGAAAAATCTCAGCCAAGAAATGGAAATGATGAAAATTAACTACACGAAAATCATAAAACTGAAAACTATGCTACTAGGAATAATAAACTTGGAGGGTCTCAATAATGGTGAAGATGACAGACACTTAAATCAGTGCACCTGAGGAAAGATCAACAGAATTCACTCAGGACGAAAAACAGAGAGAAAATCGACTGGAAAAATAAAAATGAACAGAGACCTGGAGACCCGTGAGACAAAAAAAAAAGAACCAACGTTCATATCTTTGGGCTCCCAGAGCAAGAAGACAAAAAGTGGGGTTGAAAGGGCCTTTGAAGAAATAGTGGTGCACGCCCCCCCCCAAATTTGGCAAAAGACACAAACCTAGAGATTCAAGAAGCTATGTGAACCTTAACCAGGAAAAACGCAAAGAAATTCTTGATAATTAACCACCTGCATGCTAAGACAAAGAAACAACCTTGAACACAATCAGAAAGCAGCAATGCATTATTGACAGAACACTCATTCTAATGACAGTGAATTTCTCAGCCGAAACTTTAGAGGCCAAGAAGCTAAATTTCAATATTATGTTTTTGGTGCTTTTTTCCCCAACAAACAGCAAAAATCATTAACTATCACTAAGTATGTAGATAAATCTCTGGTGCTTCTTGCCTAGCAGCAAACTAGATCAAGTTTCAGAGTGAACAGCAGATCTGTGCAAATCAATGCCTGGAGTACCACTGGGGGCGTCTCTGAGAGAGCCCCTGGGTCTTATCTAAGCAAATTTCTTCTTTCACACACAGCCTCCATATTAAGTCCTAAGAAGGCTTTCTAAATTTGAGAAAAATCTATCCAACCATTTCACTTTATGCAGTAACCATTGAGAGAAAATGAATTTTATTTACACAGATTAGTCAGAATAGCAATTTCTAGCTCGGCGTTTCATGCATTTCATAGATGCAAGTTCCATTTTCAATGCTGTACGAATATCTTAAGCTCAGTCTTACCATGCATTGCCTCTCTAAAAAGGACAGTCACCCTGGAAATGTACACAGTATTTATTTTTGTGGATACACATCAAATATAGTTTTCAGACTTCCTTATAAGATTAGAAGCCCCACTGAAAAATTGAAAATGCTCAGTATTTAAATGGTAGGGAACTGGAAAAACGGAGGAAAAAATTAAGATGGCTGATTATAGCTTCTTTAAAAGCTACTGCAAATACTTTATCTTTGGCATTTAATTTTATTTCAAATATGTTTGTTTTATACATATAAACATTCTTTCGAAATGATTACCAGGCAGTTAGTTAATAAGTCTTTTAAGCACTGAAGGCAGTCTTTTAAATGTGGAAGGTATTCCAGCTTTGCCTCTGATAGCGTATCCTCCTTGAAATGTAACTCGAAAATGGATTTTCTTATCATCCATGAAAAAGCATAAACTGAATCTAGTTTCAATTTCTTTATCTCAATACCCTCTTAATTGACACTTTGCCTCACCTAATGAGAAAGCACCCACTCTGCAATCATAACTATTAGAATCATATTTTGGCCTGTCACCGCGAACTGACAGCAAGTTGAAGCTTAAACACTGATAGCTGAAAATCTTCTAATCCAAAGCCAGTAAAAACCTTCAGTATCCTGACTGAATATATCTATCCATTATTCTTTATACCTAACTTCAAGAGGATTTAGAATGACAGATAACAAGATTCAAGAAAGCCTTAATGCACTTCAATTCTAGCTTTAAAAGTATTAGGCACTGTGATTTTTTTTTCCTCTAAAATATATTTAAATATAGAAAAGGAGCTAAAGGTAAGTTATACAGGCTTCTTAAAGCATACCGTTCACTGCCTTTCTAAAGATAATTCAATTTGTCCACCATCCCTGGAAAAAAGTATGAGCCCAGAGCTATAATTCAGCATATCAAAATCCCAGATCCCAAAGAGTATATACTCAAAATATAGAGCATACCCACCGGGGTACAGCTGATGCAGGCTCCATATTAGTAGCCGAGAGCGCAGCCAACCCAGAAATGAGTGATTCCACACATTTCCGAAATGCCCAATTCTACTGCGTTAAATACCACAGAACTGTGTGATACTGGTAGTGAGTCACCGGCTGTACTGGTGATTAGAGAACTTATTAAATGATACAGAACTACCCTAGATAATTCGGATGTTATCATACATATATTAAAACATCAGGTCCTCATGGTATATACAAAGGCGGGAAAATGCTTACTCTATATTGCTAAGGAAAAACAGAATATGAAATTGTATTTCTAGCAGCGTCCAGATGTTTACATCTCTCTCTCACTCTCGTTTATTGTTTTGTATTCACATATGATCCAAATATACGTATGTAAATATACACGTAAACCCTGATGGTATGTCACAGCTTGGTTTTTATCAGTTTACCCAACTGACCAGCTGTCCTATTTTCATTGAGTTTATCTGATGTAACTCCTGCCTCTAAGATGATTTGTCTTTAGTCAATTAAGAAGACACACAGTTTACAAGTGATGTCACCAACATAGAGTAGGAGACCCCGGCCTCTGTCCCTGCACAAAAATAAAAAAATGAGGCCGCTATCTCTGCACAAAACTAGCTCTAGGAGAGCTCTGGAGTCCACGTAAGAAATATCAGCATCGCAGTGGAACAGAAACACCTGAGAATCACCATGCAGCAAGGGAAGAAGACAGCCTCAGGTTGCCTGCAACTTCCCATCCCTCAATCCAGCATTGCTCAAAACCCAGAGGGAACTCCCAGCTAGAAGGAGCTGAGACAGATGAAGACGGCTGAGAACAGGGAGGGAGAGTGGGGGCTTCCAAAAGCATCCACACGGCAGGACCACCGCAGTGCCCAGGGCCCCACTCTGCAGACAAAACCAGCCGCTTTCCCCACCGGAAGAGCCACCAGCCAGCACAGCCAGTATCACCAGCCTCCACTGTGGTGCCCTCTCGGCACACCCACAGTTATGTGGTGTAGACTGCCGGCTGGCGATGGCAGCGTAAATCAGTGCAGCCACCACGGAAAGCAGGACGGAAGTTCCTAAAAATTTAAAAAGAGAACTACCACGTGATCCAGCTATCCCACTTCTCAGCATATATCACAAGATGAAATCACTATTTCAAAGAGTCATTTGTATCTCCATGTTCACTGCAGTGTTATTTGCAATAGCCAAGACGTGGAAACAACCTAAAAGTCCATTGATGGATGAATGGATTTTAATATGCAGAATATATATATATATATATATATATATATATATATACACATATATATATATACAATGAAATACTATTCAGCCACAAAAAAAGGAAATCCTGCCATCTTCAACAACAGGGATGGACCTTGAGGGCATTATGCTGAGTGGAGTAAGTCAGACAGAGAAAGACAAATATGCATGACCTCACCTATACATGGATTCTAAGAGCATCAAATGGATAGAGTGTAGAATGGCTGTGCCAGGCGCTGAGGGGTGGGGGAAACGGGGAGATGCTGGTCAAAGGGTGCAAACCTTCTGTTATAAATTCAATAAGGTCTGGAGATCTAGTACAGCATGGAGAATACAGTTCACAGTACAAAAGTTGCTGTGAGAGTAGAGCTTTCATGTTCTCACCATAGCAACAACAACAAAATGGTGATTATGTGAAAAAAGGATATATGAACAAACCGTATTGTGGGAATCTTTCATAATATACACACATATTGAATCATGGCATTGAACACCTTAAACTTACGCACCGTTATATGTCAATGATGTCTCATGGAAGCTGGAAAGAAGAGGAAGACACACAACCTTGCAAGGTCAGAAGAATTAAATAAAATAGTTTTTCCAGTATGGTCACGGTGTTGTGAGTTGATAAAGTAGAGAAACTTTGTTCTTTAGAAGCAAATTCCAATGGTAATTACAGTTCAAGATAGGCTTATCTTCAAATAGATGTTACAAAATTGTCAGAGCCCTCCATCATTTCAGAAAAACATCTGCTAAAAGGTGCAGAAGGGACAACCTTGATTGGTGGTGTCTAAACCATACGGATCATGTTCTGCGGTGAGAGGCTAGAATGCAGGGAAGGTTTGAACTCATACGCACAGAACTGCTTTACGTACAGGTCTCCTGTGCACCTAATAGGAAATGTGAGCTCGCAAAATCTACGTCAATGTGCCCCTGCCCAGAGCTGGTGAAGGGCAGAGCTTAGCTATTTCAACATCACCTCTTCAAACTACCCAAGACGGGTATGGGCACCTGAGAGGCTGCTGCCAGCAGCCCACACCTGAGTCGACAGCACCACCATTCCCCCTGGCTGCTCGCCACAGACGTTTCTGCTTCTCTTCACCTCAACACCCTTATCAATCTATCAGCAAATCGAGTCCACCCCATCTCGAAGTCACATTCCAAATCCCTGCACTTGGCTCTGTCCTGACCAGCATGGCTCTAGTCCAAGGTGTAACCACAGCGTGCTTGGCCAATGCAACAGGCTCCTAGCTGGACTTCTGAGCTTATTTATGGCCCCTTCTAGTAAATTCTTCCCAGCACAGTCAAGAAATATAAATTAAATAACACCACTCCTTACCTAGACACGTCTCATTCTGGCTTACAGAGAAGACTGGCAAAGCCCTTACAAGACTCAATCCCTGCTCACATCGCCCTCCCAGTAGTCTCAGCCGTCATTGACTTCTCTCCTGACACACTGGCCCCTTCCTTGGCTCCTCCAATGCACCACACTCATCCTCAGGCTTCTGGCCTTTCACTGAATTGCTCTCTTCTTACAAAAGGTTCTTCCTCCTGATCTTTGCATAGCTTCCTTCTGGCAATCAAAGTCATGCTTAAATGTTACTTTTTCAAAAGGATCTTTCTCATTACATTTCTTTACAACACTTACCACTATGTTTTAATACTAGTATTTATAAATGATCAGCTGATTACCGATTGTCCCATGTCCCCACCTGCAGGAGCCTAACCCAGACCAGCAACAACCTGTCTGTCCTCTGTTGCTACCCTGCGTCATTGGGGTAGGCCCATAAATAGCTGTTGGCTTAACCAACGACCTTTAAGATCTTTCAGCAACAGTCACCTTTTCTTCTCATCCTACAGTCTCCTAACGACATGCGAAATTCGAGGTAGTTCTGACTTTGAATGTTTAATCTGTCACAGCATCTCCCATTGTCAAAGTCAGGCCAGCTGCAATAGTTTTATTCTTGCTATGATTTTAGTATTTTCTCTCAGTAGCTGTTCAGGACTCTTTGATCCTGGTTGAGGAAAAGCCATCCATAGCCGATGAAGGATCATAAATTGAGGTCAAAGCAGATATATCAAATTCAATAACTTAATCTCAGAAATTGTAACTAACTCAAAATAACAATGGCACTTTGAATGTGGAAGGCAGACATACGACAAAACAAATCTAGGTATAACACATGCTATGAACACAATAACTCTGTATTTGTGGATCAGAATAGATGAGTAAACAGAATGAATAGCATTCCAAATGCAAGCTAATGAGAGAAAGTGAGGGAAGGTAGTACTCAAAACTGAGCTATCAAAGGGAAAGAAACAAATGATCATAGGTGCTTGGTGTGGGTCTAAGTATCACATTCCCTGTTCCAATGCTTTCCAGATCAGACCCACCTGAGAAGCATTTTATTGGGTTGTCGGAAAAGTCATGTCGCATTTTTGCAACGAAAAACAGAAAAGATACATCATGCCTTTTCCAACAGCCCAAAAGAAATACAGTCTCAGATCTGAGTCACTGATACTCATGATTCCAAGGCTTGGAGTAGAGACCTAGAATCTATAAGTTTAACAATCATCCCATACTGTTCTGAGCTTGAAAACCTCTGATTTAGTCCCACAACTTGCATTCACAGATAAGAAAGCACCAGTCCACAAAAATTCTTTATACTCAACCCAATAGCCAGATGAGTGAAATGGGCTGAGGGTACGATTAATAAGGAACCCTGAATATATACTATGGATACAGTCAGTCCCCAAGGAGTATTTTCACTGTTTGGAAATGCCTCACATCAAGCGAGTGCCATTCTAGCACTTAAATTTTTGCTTGGGTTCAAAATAAAAAATCAAGCAGAGCAAATCCATAGAGGCCAGTTATGGAGCTATTGTAAAAGCTGAGTAAGAAGAAGTGGCCATATCTTGGATTCATGGGACTGCTATGTGAGGTCACAAGGGTTGAGCACAGCATCACTCCAGGGGACTCAGGTCACGTGGATGGTGACATAGTTGGTCCCCTGAAATGCTGCAAAGAAACAAATCTGTGGGCAAGCGAGAGCTAGAGCTAGAGCGGGCTTGAGAAAGAGAAGGGTGGGGGTAAAATAGCTTAAATTAAGAAATATTTAGGGCAGAAAGTGCATGTAATTTAGATATACAAGTAAATCATGAGTTTATGTGAATTAATAGCTGCACGGTTGCCCTATCTAATATTATGTGTTCTTACTATTACATTCTTTACTTTTTCATTGAAATTTTTCTATTATCCTTTATACAAATCATATCTTACATAGTTGATCCAGAAAGTGGAAATACAAAAGACAGCTTCTACTTATTAAAATGGTTTATGCTTCTTTTTAAATACGTGTCCTTCTGCACATTTTCCAGAGATTCCTGTAAAACTGAAGATATTCTACCACTTTCATTTCTAAAATAGCTCAAAAATAAATAAGAAAGCTCTTAGTAATGAACTAATAAGTCAACGGTTAAACAGTATAAAATAACCAAACATTTTAGGGAAAAAAATCCTTTTTAAAGACTTTTCTTCAAAATAATAGTATTTGCCATTTAATCTCTTTGCTGAATTCCAAGTCACCATTAAGCGTTTTTCTACTTAACTTGATTTGACAAAGAAAAAGAACTAATGCTATGAACAGCAACCTCCTTTAAAAAAATAACTTGAGATTCTTGTGTCCGTATTCAGAAAGCCAGAAAAGCAAGAGAAAAAAGTTGTTCCATTGAAGCCACTGGCTAAATTAATTTTGTTTAGGATTTCTCTGCTAATGCAGACTAGTTGAAAGAAAAGCTCCAAATTTGGTATACACGATGCATTCTCTGCAGTCCCTTATTTAGTTTCTCCAGGAAAGACAATTGGGTTTGCATACGTTGACTTTTTTTTGCCACTAGAATCTCACGTAGTTTATTGTTCATGACTTAATTATCCATAGTTCTATAACCTTAATAGAACCAAACTCAATTAAGAAAGTTTAAATTTATTCCAAATCAGCTTGCAACACTTGCAAAATAGAATGTAGCAGGGGGGAAAACAAAAGTAACAAGGGCAAAAGTTATCCTGTAAGGAGAGCTTTTGGTTTTGTGAAAATAAACGGAAACCTCATTTAAAATTGAGTGCCAAGGCTGAAAGAGAGAATATTCTCACATGTCACTCAACACACACTGCTGAGCCCGACAGGGCGAGACAGACCTTGCATCTCAGACAGGAAGTGACACCACTTGACTACCTCAGCAAGAGCAAGAAAAGATTCCTTCTTGCCCAGTAACAGCTCAGCCAATGGGAGGCTGCCATAACTCAGCCAATGAGAAGTCACTATGCTTGGAACTTTCGGTTTCCTCCAATGGACTCCTCCTTTACAACAGCTCCTCCCATGTCTGTAAAAGAGTGTTTCTGTCCTTTGTTTCTCTGGACTTGCAAGGGGTTCACCGTGACTCCACATGTCTCGAACTGCAATTCTTTGTTGTTCCTGAATAAACCCATTTTATTGCAAAAACACCTGGCTATTGGTTTAAGGTCAACAGGTTGCTAGATTCTTTAAAAAAGCAAATTAAGATCATTTCTGAAATAAATGACCAAGCAAAAATGTTGATGCTCATGAGAATGAGCAAGTGTTATAAACCACAAATGAATGAAACCTTCTGAAAAGACTGGATAAGTCCATACTGGATGCTAACAATGCAGGCTCAAAGAGAGGCCTACAAGCTGTTTGACAGTATTATCTTCCACACAGTCAGTTATCCACAAATCTGAGTCAGAGTGCACTCAAAACAATGCTGACTGGGCTCCAGACCAAGACGGCAACCCAAGAAGACCCTGAGATTCCCCTCTTCCCATGTATACGCCATATGCACAGCTACATGCAGAACAATTCCCTCTGAGAGAAGTCCAGAAATTAGCTGAGAGACTCCTACCCGTGGGGAGAAGAGAAGCACATGGAAAAGGGTAGAAAAGGCTGAGGCAACCTCTCACCATAAACCACACCCCATAGAATCAGGATGGAACCCTCAACTCCCAGCTTCTCTTGAGGAGGGAAGAGTTTGGGCTGGACATCAAGTGCCCCAACATCACTGACCCCCAAAAGAGAGGACCCTCAAACACCTAGCTCTGAAAGCCAAGGAGGCTTGCATCCCAAGTCCCACAGGATGACATCAAATGAAGCAGCAGTTCTTGCTGAGCCTGCAAACATCCAGCACTTGCAGCTACCTCCCAGGCCTCAGCACAGAGGGAGCGGCCGAAACCCACGCTTCCCTCTCTCCCTGGAAGGGGCCTGACTGCACACTCTGCAAGCCGCTGCCTGAGGGTCTGACTTCCAATTAGCAGACGGCAAGGCTGACTGCAATCCCCCAAAGCCCAGGGAGGCGGTGGGCACTTCCCCTGCCTTCTCCCTCCAGCTTGCTCCAATGATAAAACCCAGTCAGCAGTGTTCCCTTGGAAGTAGCTGTTCACACATCTACAGCCCCAACGTTTAACAGCCCCCCAGTCAAACCACCTAGCTCTGAGTGCCGAGACGGCTCAGGCATGAGTCCCACAGGATGGTAGGAAGCTAAGAAGCGTTCCTAAGGACCAAGCAGGCACCGGCCATGGCTGTTCCCAGGGCTCAACGCGCAGGGAGCAGCCAAGAACATCCATCTCCAGGTTTCTCCCTGTAGGAGGCAGGACCACATCCTACAGGTGGCCGACTTCTTCCAGTCGCCTCCCAGGGTCTTCTCGCCCTCTGTGTGTGCCTGTGTCCTCATCTCTTCTTATAAAGACACGGGTCGCATTGGATTAGGACCCACCCCAATGACCTCCTTTCATCTGGATCACCTCTGTAAACACCCTATCTCCAATTGCAGTCACATTCTAACATACGAGGGTTTAGGACTTCAACGTATAAGAACTAGGGCAGAGGCACACCTCCGCCCGTAACACCATCTGAACGGTCTTCCCCATTCCTACACCACAGTCCGAGGTGAGGTCTGTCTCCTGATGTCTCACCCTAGAATTTCAACCCCAGCCTAACTATCCCCACTCTGTCTTCCATGCTGCCCTCATTCTTGCTTTATCTCTACCAGGATTTGAAAACAGGATAAAATTAGAGCCCTTAAAATATATTGTCCAAGGGTCAGTTCCCGTCTGGAAAGTAAATAAGTTGATAAAGTACGCAGATGCCCTAAGAGCTTTTAGAGGTCTACCAGCCAAAACAAAACAAAATCATTAGGACTAGGGTTTAGTTCAGGAACATACAATAAACTTACTTTTATGAAA
This sequence comes from Hipposideros armiger, assembly GCF_001890085.2. Taxonomy (NCBI): domain Eukaryota; kingdom Metazoa; phylum Chordata; class Mammalia; order Chiroptera; family Hipposideridae; genus Hipposideros; species Hipposideros armiger. Next base: position 3,038,375 of record NW_017731520.1, on the reverse strand, counting down.
TGCTAGCTGAGACACTGAAAAAGCTTCATATATACCAAAGACCACACCCACATCTCCCAGTGCTGATGTCAGGGCTTTGTCCTCGGTAGGCATTCCATGTTTTAACCATCAAATTTGTAAGAATTTAAACAAATTATATTGCCTGCCACAGCGAAGAATGCAGTTCTTTGTTTAACGCTCTATCCCAGGGCCCAGAAACCACATAAAATGATCAAACACTCATCCATTTCTGATAGGAGTGATAATGACGTAGCCCTTGGAAAGTAATTTCCGCACATAAATTCAAAGCTTTAGAAACATTGATTGAGCCAGTAATTCCAATAGGATCCCAACTTAAGGACATTATCCTAAATAATGAAATCTTTTGCAGAACGGTACTTATTGCTGCACAAAAGTGTAACTCCAAATAGAGAGTTTACGTATCACTCTTTTTCATCGAAGTGTCCTTTATGTTAACATGTACTGGTCCTTTCTAATATTTTTAAATTTCTCTTTTAAATTTTAATACAGCAATATCAATAGATATAACTCACATGAACAAGAGAGCTCTCTGGGGTCCTCAGTCATTTTCAAAAGTAGAAATGTGCCCTGAGACAAATAAAGTTTGAGAATCCCTGACCTACATAAATTATCTAGTGGCAATGAAGTCTCTATTAATGGCATCCGCACATCAAAGAAAACATGTTGAAGGTGTGACATTTCTAGCAGCTTCAATCTGTCCCACCAACATGGACACCTCCCCGGCCTAAGTTTGCTTTCAAGTTCTCATCACTCTTTCAAGATCTTTAAAAGAAGCAAATAGCGCAGCCTACTGAAATGACGCCCAACCCCAATATTCAGGGACTAACAACTCATGCATCTTTAAACCCAATAAGCATTTGGTGGGCACCTACATGAATTAAGTACTTCATGCAATGAATGTTTGGTAGGGCTGCGATGCAAGCCTACGGTTTCTTATTTCAAGTCAATTGCTCTTTTCCTACATTGCCACTAAATAATGTTTTAAGACCATCAATTTAGTCTATCCAAGAAGGAGCATCATCACCCACTGGGGAGGCGTATTCACGCTCTCTCTCTTTCTCTCAATCTCATGTACACACACACACACACACACACACACCACCCTTCCCACAGAGCTCCACCCACATTTTCTGAAATAAAAAGAGAAACCATATTATTAATCATATTCCCCAAACTGTCTTTCATATCCCTGTGGCAATCTTGTGGTTACCGATCATGCTGTCTAATCCCCTCACCTTCTCCCTCATCCCTACCCTCCTCCCATCAACAACCCTCAGATTTTTTCTCTATATCTCTGAGACTGTCAACGGGGATATCAAAGACATTTGGCAGAATCTAATCCATCATGTTGTAAAGATTTTGTAGGGTATCGGATGGACACTTGTCTTATCAGGGAGACCACTTCATAGATGGGGTAGGTACCTGACCATGCACTGTACACCTGAAGCTGAAGCTGAATAATACTGAATGTCAACTATAATTTTATATATAGATATAGATATAGATATAGATATAGATAGTCACAGGATGTGGAGTACAGCATGGGGAATAGAGTCCATGGAATTGTAACAGCTATAGACGATGTCAGAGGGGTTTTACATTGGGGGAGGGGGTTATCACTTTGTGAGGGGTTTAAATGTCTATTACATTGCTTTGTACACCTGAAACTAATAAAAAATAAAAATAAATAAAATAAAAATAAATTTAAAAAATTAAAAAAAAAGAAACCACTGTTTTGACTTTCGTTCTTTTGTGGCAAAACGGCCCCTCAGTTTTTAACAATGACAGGAAAGGTTCTTGCTTCATCCCCACCAGTAATGACATCCCCAAGCCACCGAGCTGTGACCCTGCACCGCCTGTTGCTCTTGAGGGTTTTCGTTCAGTATCCACCCTTATGATAGTACTCCTCTGTGAGGAAATACTATTATTGCCATTTTACAAATGACAAAACTAATGCTTAGAAAGAGTAAATGACTTTCCTCAGGTCACACAGCTGTTAGATTATGGGGATGGGATTCACACCCACACTTCTTTATGTGGGATGCCTCAGAGTCTTAGCCAGGTCTCTATGCTTCTCCTTAATTTTTACTACTATTAATTCTCCATGTGGCACACAGAGTGAAATTCCCTGCTTGGCCATTATGTGGTTTGATAGCCCACAGTACAGGAGGTGGCTGGATAAGGTGCACAAACGCATAAGAAAAAGCAAGTTATATTTCTATTATCCACTAGCTGACTTTTCTTGAGTTTTAGTTCCTAATGTGTTATGGTTCCTTAAAGGTTTAAACAACAGGTCATGAAGCAAATGAAATGATTAGTAGCAGTATTTATTCACCCAACTATTCTGAGTTCAGTAAAAAATAATAAATTGACTCTGTTTTTAATGTTAACGGAGACACTAAAGAGACCTCATGCAATCTAGCGAGTATGGAAAGAAATATGGACGGTGGCAAGTACAGTTAATTGAACATTTTATAGAACATTGAGAGAGTTCAGGAAAAGTGCATTTCCCATTTTTTATCTTCCCGTGTTTAATGAAAACCCACCTATTATGACTGCATAGAAAAAGAAGAAATAAAAGAGAATTATCATTTTTATTTCTACTTAGTCGCTCAGGCAAGCATTTGAGATTGCCTGGTCGAGAGGGAAAACGAGACAGGAGGCAGCAAAGTGCTACCTGCTTTCTGCTCTCTCCCTCAGATTAAAAACCTCCTTTCCCTGGCTGCACAATTTAGCCTTTAAAGGAAATTTTGAAATAGAAAAGGGTTTCCTTCAATCGCCAGAACTCCTGTTTTGTGCTTTATCTCTTCTATCTTTCCAGCGAAGTGCCCCCACTCCTTTCTCCTTGGGTAGCTAGTGCCCACATGAACATCAACAACAACAAAATGCACTTAATCAGCTTTGGTGTGATACAGCGCCAGTGTCTGATGCTGGCTACATTTCATTGGTGACAAAAATCAATAGGTTAGAGTTGGGGAGGGGGTTATCAATTTGGGAGGGGTGTAAATGACTATTACATTGTTTGTACACCTGAAACTAACAATAATTTTAAAAAGAACAAGATTTAAAAAAAGAAATTACCCTAAAAAATAAAAATAGGTTAGAGGAATGACGTCTTAAGGATGAAATTTGGGGAGATTATTCATTAGCAGCTGAGTTTTTAAAAGCACATCCAGTCATAGTTGCTATCTTTTTAACAGAATAATTGCATTTTTAAGCCACATTTTCTGTAGTGAAGTATGTATAAATACTATTCTGATTTCATTTTTTTCCATATTTACTTTCTGATAATTATGTAACTCTCCCATGAAACATTTTAGAGGACATTTTATGTAATGTCTTTCACAGTTTATACCTATCAGACACTAAAGGCATATTAGCAAGAAAAACAAACAAAACAAAAAAAAGCAAGGATGGGAGAGAGAAACAGGGGGGTCCAAGGCAAGGAAGAGAGAAATACCGAGCTTTTAATAGGAAACGATGCTTTCAAGGGGTTTCACTGTAAAGACTAACAAAAGCCACCACCCTTGCCCCAGGTCCTAAATGAATAACAGGGATAAAAACCCAACAGGCAGAGTTATTATTGGCTAGAATAATTGTCTGGCTGTCGGACCACAATGCAAAGGCATATGGATAAAATCGTGGAAAAGGGTACATCTTACTGAGAGAACTCTGGCAACCAACATGCGTACCATGTTGAACATAAACATAATCTCAAAAAGCATCTTGTCTAATCCTCAAATTTCCATGAAGGAAGGGAGGGAGGGAGGAACCGAACCAGTGTTCAACATGTTAAACATCTGGTCAAGAAGAAACAGCTAGGCTGTTGCCGAGACAACTCTAGAATCTTCGTTTCGTCCAGTCCAGAGCTGTTTTCCCCAGCACCCTTAGCAACCGCTCTATGTCAGTGACTGGGGCCTAAACCCACTAGTTTTCTAGTAGCCATCTCTGGAGAAGTTGGGCAGTCCTCATACCTCATATGTCCGCTTACTCCTTGTTGGTTTGTTTGTTTCTGAACCAAATATGGGATCTGCACTCTGTGATGTCTGACCTCCGTGCAGAAACAAAAGAGTCATCCCACACGTGCTGGTGGCTCTCCTGCCTATTCTCAGGTCCAGTCTTTGCCCCTCTGTTGCTCTGTCCTGCATCTGGGGGGGGGGGAATCACCCCATAAATGACTTAGATGCCCTTACCAGATGATTTCCATCTAGGTTTGGCTAACGGGAAGAAACGGCGGGAGATTGGAGGGTGAGAGGGACGGCGAAACTGTCATCTCCACGGCCACCTCCCCTGACTCCAGCCCCTTGAAACAGCTCCTCCGACCAGACCGTCCCCAGAGGGACCCAGCTCTTTCCAGATCCCAGGATCCCGAGCTCCGGTAGCAACGTTGCCTCCTGCTGTCCATCCCCCAGGCAGAGCTGGTCATGGTTTCTTCCTGTGACTAATATCCTAGCTGACTCATCATCTCTTGTTTGGCTTCTCAGATCTTCATCCTCTGTGTGTCCATTTTTTTTTATTTTTTTTTTATCAAAATGTTTGAAATGACCGGACAGTTTGCTGCTTCTTGGCGGGACCATCATTCCTCTCCATTGCCAAGCTGACGTTTTCTGCCTTTAAAAGATCCCTGGTTTTCAGCCAGGTATGTGTCCTCTCCCTTTCTCACCGTCTCTCCTAGACCTTCAGCCCCCAAAGCCAGAGCCTCCCATAAGGTAAGGTTTGCGCAGAGAAGGGCCATGGCTACTCGATCTGAGGGGCATGGTGCCCACGTCTTTGTCATGGAATACTTTGAAAGTGACAGCAGCCCAAGAAGACCTTGATGTAATGAGAAAATCAATGGAAGTTAATAGTTAGCTTACAAGTGTCCCCAATGCTCCCCTCCACACACAAAGAAACCCCCACATCCACTTAGAATAATCACTATTTCACAAAGTTGGAAAAATCTCTGACCTCTGACTCTGCATTGATATTTTATTTGAAACTAACACAATATACCTAACGTTTGGCAAACTACAAGCCATACACACTCGTACGTATGCCAACTTGAAGATGATATAAACTAAAACTATACATGAAGATTGAAAATAAATGTATTATTTTCATACGCAATGACTCATACTATTCCTTCAAGAATCACACATCTCTAGCATATTTCAAATGTGATCTGAGTTGCCAAAACTTGTATTATGCTGACCAACATGTCTTACTATGAGAAAAAAATATCAACATATGAAATATCAATATATTTCAGTTTACGAGGGTCCGGTTTTCTTGAGTTCAGACTACCAAGCTCTACAACGGAAGCTGTTATTATTCAGTTAGCATACAAAGATCAACTAATTAGGAACCAATCTGTCGAATGAGAGACTGTGCAATCCTAGGTTTCCATCGCAGGCATTTTCTGGCACATTTCTCTCATGCAAGAAATGAAGGAAAACAGAGCAAGTCAAAAGCTTGCAGATGACTTTATTCCTAAACGAAAATAACAAGCCAGAATAATTTGAGTTTATTCCAATATTAGAATCTTTTATTTTTATTACTCAAAGTGCAACATTACTGGAATTTTTATCTAATGAACCCTCCATGACTGAAGCTCCCCTTCAGTATCTTTCAATCCTCCAAAACAAAGCCCTCCCAAACCCCCGCAAAAAAAAAAAAAGAAAAAGCAAAAACATGGAGTTTAACTGTATTATCATCTGTTTGGACATCTCTCCCAAGGCCCACTTCTGCTAACTCCCAGGTCTGCAGTTAAACCTGGAAGCCAGAAATTGTACCGCAGTAACAGAACCCTGCCATGATGACAGCATCAACGCCGGCTCGTGTCTGCAACCACAGCCACTTTCAGCTTTCAGTTTTTATTTAAAAGGCTTAATTGGAAGTTTTTATTACTCCCAATTAGGCTTTTTAATTAAAAGGGAAAGTTGAAAGAGGCTGCAGGCAAATACTGCGAAAACCCATATCGGCATCAAATCAAAGGAAATAAAAACAAAATGACGCCTCTGTAAAACAGTAGTAACGCGCGCAGCTTTCAGTAATGTTTACCTCCGGTCACGTTTAATGTGATGGCAGCACCCTGACAGAGATGAAGTGGACATGACGGATTGGAAAAACCAGACTGTATCTCTTGTAACAATAAAATTCATCAAAATGATACTTGAAAGACCACATTAGCATTCAAGGCAAAAACCTACCAAAATGCACAGTTGACAATTCAAGTCGTTAGCGACTCTAATTCTCCAACACGGCACCAACTCGACACACTAATGCAGGCTCTCAGAATCTGTTTAACAAGCACATCACTACCCAGAAACCATGTGGATAAGTGTTTATTGTTGTAAGATGATTAGCTTTGTAATTCCTTAAAGGATTTTTTTTTTGTCTCCTCTAGAAAGACTTCGCATGTCATTATTGTTGAGTTTTGCACCAATGATGTTTTTTTAATTCGAAATGAAACAAGAAGTTGCATTCCCTTATATTTTGGGCATCTTTTAAATTCCGTGCAATGTCTTCAGAGCAAAGCAGAGCTTCTCATATAAAGGTGAGTTCGTCACCAGAGTAATAGGAGCACAGAGAGATATTAGACCCATACCAGACACAATTTCATACCTAATAAACTCGGCTATTTATCCTGAGTTTTATGAATTATACTGAGTCAGAAGATGATATTTAAAATGGCTCTCCTATAAGCTGTGATGCTGAAGGAGTTATTTCTTCATAACTCACAGATAAGAACGCTCGCCCCCAAAGCACAGTACCGAATGTGGGGTAAAAATACACAGATGTCTATGCAGAGAGGGTAAGTTTTAGGATGACATCAAGGCTGATAGAAATCTTTGTTGTTTTTGCCCAGTCGGTGAAGGAGTTCATATATTTTGGCAGTCCAAATCTTGACTGAAAGATAACACAGGCTTGTAATGCAGCCCCTCTGCCTTTTTCTAGAGACAATGATAGTATCCTCTCTTTCATGAAGACACATTTGCCAAACGTGCAGACTGGGGAGGGGAAGGGGAGTGGGTACCTTTGTTGGGTCATGGATCACAGTCACCTTCGTCCCCCGACCTCAGCTCTTTCCTGCACAATCATTCCCTGCATATCACATGTCTGTAAGGCATAAATAGATGACGTCATTTACTTGCTTTACACTCACTTTCATGGCTTCATCTTTTGTGCGTCTCTGTAGCTTTTGCTTTCAGGTTACCATGAGGCTCACGTGAAATCACTTACAGCTATAACAGTCCATTTTACATTGATATTCACTTTGATCACATATGAAAACTGTACTCCTGACTCTTCCCCCATTGTATGTTTCTGATGTCACACTTTCATTCTTTTATCTTGGACAGTCACTCACAAATTATTGTAGCTATAGTTTTTTGTAATACTTTTGCCCTTTAACCTCCCTTCCTACAATTAAGTGGTTAACACACCATCATATCACAAAATTGGAGTATTCTGAATTTGAATATATACTTACCTTTACCAGTGTGTTGTATGTTTTCATATGTCTTCATGTTACTAATTAGCGTAACTTCACGTCAAATTGAAGAACTCTTTTCAGCATATCTTGCAAGGCAGATTAAGTGATCGACTCTCTTAGCTTTTGTTTGGCTGGAAAAGTCTTTATCTCTCTTTCATTTCTCAAGGCCAACTTCGCCAGCTAAACTATTCTTTGTTGGCACTTTTTTTTTCTTTTGGCCCTTTGACTGTGTCACCCCATTCTCTTCTAGGCTGTAAAGTTTCTTCTGAGAAACTTGCTGATAATCTGTGGGGATTCCCTTATTACTGAGGAGCCTTCTTTCTCTTGTTGCTTTTATGAGTCTTTCTGTCTTTGACTTTTGACAGCTTTATTATAATATGTCTTGGAGAAGATATCTTTAAATTGAGTTTGTTTGGGGACCTATAAGCTGTGTGAACTTGGATGTCCAAATCTATCCCCAGATTTGGGAAGATCTCAACTATTATTTCTTTCCTCCCTCTCTTCTTCTTCCAAGACCCCAATAATTCACGAATTTCTTCTCTTGGTGGTTTCCATATTTCAAGTAGGCTTCCTTCACATTTTTCACTCTTTTTCTTTGTTCTCCTGGGAGTGGATAATTTCAAATGTCCAGTCTTCTACTTCACAGATTCTTTCTTATGTTTGATGCATTCTGTTATTGATGCTCTCTATTGGATTTCTCATTTTATACATTGTATTCAGCTCCAGTGTTTCTGTTTGGTTATTATTATATCTATCTCTTTGTTAAGCATGTCGTTTTGTTCATGCATTGCTTTTCTATTCTTGTCGACTTGTCTTCCTATATGCGTCTTTTGTTGTTTTTGTTCGCTTGGGGGTTTTTTTGTTTGTTTGTTTTGGAACTTGTTGAGCTTCCTTAAAGCAGATATTTAGATTTCTTTAACAGATACATTGCAGATGTGTATGTCTTTGGGGTCAGTTACTGGAAAATCTCTGTGATCCTTTGGTGGTGTCATGCTTCCTTGATTTTTTTTTATGTTCCTTAAAATCTTGAGTTGCTGTCTTCACATGTGAAGGAGCAGTCACCTCCCCCAGTCTTTACCAACTACTTCTGGAGATAAATACCTTCTGTCAGCCCTGCTAGGGATGCTGAGGCTTTCTCAGACTCTCTGTGAGTACAGATACCATTGCTGTCTTAATGTTGTATTGCTGTTGTAACAAATTAGCCTAAACACAGTGGCTTAAAGCACCACAGATTGATTATCTTACAGTTCTGGGGGGTCAGAAGTCTGACGTGAGTCTCACTGGGCTAAAATCAAGATGTTCCCGTGCTCTGTTCCTTTCTGCTACAGTCTGAACGTCTGTGACCTCCTAAAATCCCCATGTCGAAATCCTAATGCCCAATTTGATGCAATTAGAAGATGGGCCCTGTGGTGCTTAGGTCATGAGAGTGAAGCCCTCATGAATAAGATCATGCTTTTAGAAACGAGACCCCACAGAGTTCCTGAGACACTTCTGCATATGAAGATACAACACGGGGTCTGAAACCTGGAACAGGGCTCTCGCCCCACCACGCTGGCACCCGATCCTGGATGCCCAGCCTCTGGAACGGTGAGGTATAAACTTCTGTCATTTATCAGCCACCCGCCTGCGGCGTTTTGTTACAGTAGACTGATCTGAGACATACTCTGAAGGCTCTCGGGAAAAACCTGTTTCCCTGCCTTTTCCAGTTTTGAGAAAGTGCTTGCACTCCCTGCCTCATGGCCGCCCCCTCCATCTTCAAAGCTATCCTGTTCCATCTCCCTGACCTTCTTCCAGCATCACATCTGTATCTTTGTCCACAGCCAGGAGAGGTGCTGTCTCTTTTAAGGACTCATGCGATGGCGGTGGAGCCACCCAGAGGAGCCAGAATAATTCCCACCCCCATCTCAAGGCCCTTAACAGTAACCACATCTGAAAAGCCCCATTTGTCCAGTAAGATAACATAGTCACAGGTTCCAGGGGTTAGGATGTAGACATATTTGGGGAAACCATTATGCTGCCCTCTACAATTATTTTTCTGAGCCCCAATCCTCCCACCTATGTAACATCAGAAAGGATAGCTCCTACTTTATAGAGTTATACGGATATAATGTGATTCTACGCCCGAAGCAGTTGGCCCAGCATCTGGCATATAATTGTGGCCCTAAAACTGCTAGTTACCATCATAAATAATAACGTGTTCCTGTCGTGCCTCGTTGCTTCAAACAAAACCAACCTTGTGCTACACAAAATGGTTAGGGTCACCGATCTTGAGCCCTCCTCTATTGCAGATTCTTCAACGATATCTCAGAGAACAAATTTTTCCGCTTCTATAGGTTAACCTTGAATCTTTCTTAAGCATTTGTCTTCCTTGCAAATAAGCAGGAGGGGTGGTACCAATGGTTATATCTATACAGATAAAATTTTCAAAACTGCCTCTCACTAACTGGTCCTAAATCCCTTGAAAACTCCTGACCATTTGTGGCTACTTTTCAGTCTGTATAAACGCCACACTCAAATGCATTATAAACACTCACCTGTGGCTTTCAACTAGACCCAGAGCTGGAAGCGGTGTGGCAGCTAGCTTCCCACCTGCTGCCTTCAAGGGGCCTGGCCTCCCAGTGTGGCCAGGTTGTCAAGGCACCTAGAGGATTACCCGCTAACCACAAGTTTAAAGGAAACAATTTGGAGTTACCCAAGGGGAAACAGCAAACTTACTTATCTCTAGACACTTCACACAGACTGTATTAAATTTTCCATAACCAAATTTACCGCAGGACTGAGAACAAGCCTGGGATGTTTCTGCTGCAAGTTCCTGACTTTGAAAACTGCCTTTTATAAAGAAGCTTAACACACAGGTGCAATTCCCTCTCTCGTTGGCAAAACTCATTTTATTTTTCATTTGGGAAAATTGCTTGGTCATCTAATTATTCCAGGATGCAAAGTAAAAATAAGCTCAAAACACAGGACTTGTATTAAACTAGATAATGCTTTTCACTATCAAGATTGTTCAAACACTGTATTTGATATCATCAAACCATTCAAGAGTTCTTGTGGCACCAATTTCTGTGACATTTTCAAATCAATAGAATGCAAGAACTCAAACCAGTGGAGGGGAAAAGAGATGAAAGATGGCATAAAACTTACTTTCTTAATGATTTCTAAACAAAATACATGTTTGGATATAGCAAGCATTGAGCCAAACTGGTACTAAACTTTGGAGAACCATGCAGCATTTTTCCAGCACTTGGTATCTTGGTAGTCACTGCATTATGTGTATGACCTAGGAATTTAGAAAACGGGTAGAATGCCAACAGATAGATTTGTTGTAGTCAACATCCACAGATGCTAAAAAAGAAAGCATGCTTTGTTTGAAAAGGGCACCCCAATTCCCATCCCTGCCCATCCAGTGAAAAGGAAAATATATGAGGATATCAACTGTGAAATGTCAGCATACTAAGCAGCGCAGGGAGCTCACGCTTCCTGATTGGGCAGGCAAAGGTCTCAGTGAATGCCATGTGGAGTCTGTCTGCCACCAGGCTCTCCTGCATTTTCCCGTGTTCTAGAAAGCGGCTCACGGGAGATGTGCAGTGTGCACAAGTACATTGCCCCATCACCGCCCACAGCTGTTCATGGGAGTGCCAGAGAGAACCGGAGGTACTGAAGAACATAAATTTAGAAATCTTAAAGAAGAAGAGCTTTGGATTTAAACAAGAAAACGAAAAGAGCTGAAGCAAATGGTATGGTTACAACATCACATGAGACAAGCATGCATGCATGAATAAATGTTAACATTATAAGACTTTTCACAAAGCCTAAACATAACTACAAACCGTAAAAAGGGTCTGGCTCTTTTGTTGTCTCTGTCAAAGAAGGGGAAATGAGCTAGTCCAAAGTGGCAGTGCTAGCAGCGGATGAAAGCTCAAAATGGAAATGGTGATAAACTGTGTGTGCAGGTCCTATAGATCAGATGAATATTCATATTTATTACAGTTACATTTCCGAGTCTACTACAGAGCACATACCACCTTAAAGAATCATTTGAAAAGCCCTCGTCTTTTCATTTCAAAAGGAAAAAAAAAAAAAAAGGATGTAGCCTACATGGATGGATCGGAACTCATGAACGGCCATAGTCATAATATCTCAATGTGTTTCTCAAACCAACGAGCCAGATTTCACAAGATGACATCACACTATAAGCAGGGTCATTTCACACCCAATGATATCCCAGCCACCTCTGAGGAGAAGGCAAAGAAACATTACACAGTTTCAAAGTGCACATGAAAAGCGTAAGTCCAACCGAAGCACCCAGAGCATCGCAAGATCAATAATGTGTGAAATGCAGCCCCAATCCTGGGGCCCATGGCAGGTATTTCAGCTTTTCTTAGAAGGTTAAGATGGCTGGAAACTTTTAAAGACAGGATGCTGTCGTTGGAAATGGATTTCACTTTCAAAATGTGGTTTTGATCTGTCACTGCACAGCTCGCAAAGCAAACGGGCGCCCGAGTGCAACGAGGACTCTCAGGAAGACACATTTTCAATACTGACCTGGCCAGGTGTGCAACTGTGGAAAACAGATTGAGGTTTGATTTTGTGGTTGTCTCAAGCAAAAAAAAAAAAAAAAGAGAGAGAGAGAGAAAGAGAGTAAAGAAGCAAACAAAAATAGTCTCTCATTGTATCAATGGCAAGATGGTGGCATTTCTTTCTGCATAATCAATGGAATGATTACTTATACTATAGCATATATCTCATTACTCTGTCGTATTAGGCAATGATAATTTGAACTACAATTTATAGTCCACAAAGCAGAGTGGTTCAAGATAATATAAAAAATAGACCCCTAGTGAATGAAATCCAAGACTTTTATTTGTTCTCTCTTAATCACTTGGGTGCTGTGTCTAAAACATCGCCTTCTCCTGCTGCACCTTTTCAAATAAATCTGGCTAAATTAATTTGATTCATTTTTCAGTTGTGCTTCCCCTGCTATTTCACATTTCTCTGCTATCCTATTTTTCAGAACAGAGAAATCAAAACCACAGTCCATATTTTAACAATATAAAATGATGGCAGAAAAATGTCAGAAGGCAAATTTTTTTTCTTCCTTTCCTTCCTTTTAACCAATTTGTGTGTGGGGTGGGAGGGATGCCTGTCTTGCTTGAGCTTTTAATTAGTTAATCTCCCAAACAGGTAAGTCTGCGCTGTTAAGTGCTGTTCTGGTTTCAAATAATTACCTGAAAATGAGTGCCTGGGGTTGGATTAACTGTCGCCTCATCAGCATTCATCTCTCCTGCTATAGCAAAAAGTGAAAGGAAACTAATAAAAATGAAGAGAGGAGGAGATAACGCTGTGAAAATAAAATGTACACAACCTTTTTTTAAATCATGGTGTTGGCCATCTTCTCCCCAGAGAGAACCGGAGGTACTGAAGAACATAAATTTAGAAATATTAAAAAAAGAAGAGCTTTGGATTTAAACAAGAAAACGAAAAGAGCTGAAGCAAATGGTATGGTTACAACATCACATGAGACAAGCATGCATGAATGAATAAATATTAACATTATAAGACTTTTCACAAAGCCTAAACATAACTACAAACCGTAAAAAGGGTGTGTGCTTTTACTGCACACATGGTGACGGTCACATAGGAGCCACGTGCTTGAAACACGCTCCCCTGGTACAAATGATGTGTGTGTTTCTGCTGTCCCTGCAGAGACTCTCACCCTTTAGTGGACACTAGCCAGAACCGCCTGGGCCGCTTGTTAAAAGCTAAAGTCCCTGGGAAAGAATATTCAGTTTGGAGCCCAGAAAATTCGAGACACTCCAGGTTGAGTCTCATTCCAGGGGTCTATGGGTCAAACATGGGGAAATGCTGCCCGGGACGCTGTGCACCACACACCAACACAAGAAAAGATTTTCTGAATACACCCTAAACCCCAATGAAGTAGGAATTCAGCCACAATTTCATCTCACTGTCCACTGTATGAATGACGCTAATGCCACCTACCCAGCTGAACCTTCCAGGGACGGGTCTCGGTACCTCCCACAGGAATTCGCTCCACCTCTGAACAGCTCTGACTGCTCTCTTCCTCCTGTTTTGCATAGAGGTCTGTTCTAGCCTTAGAACCATATTTCCATAACAGCTGTTTTGCTCCAATAGCCCTCAAACTGAAAGCACGCGCATCATTTAGACGGTCCCCCGAAGAGGCCTGGCGGGGAAACCCTGGTGACAATGCTCTGGAGATCCTATGAGGCGGCCGTTCTTATAGAGAGATGGGGGGGTTTAAGCTATTGGAGATTTGAGTCAAGCTGCACAGAACTGTAAATGTACACTCAATGAGGACAGGCAAGGGAAACCCCAAGGAGGAGGGCTTTTGTAAAGACAGAGGACACACACAAAAATAAACGCAAATGATATGGCTTTGAACAGTGAAAAGGCAAGCTCTCTTTTCCCAGATCTGACCTCTAGTCCTGTTCTCCTACAACAGGAATGTCAATGCTTATATTTTGAGTGATTTGCTGGTTAGAACCACCACAACATAAAGTTGACACTCTTTACTCATAAATGCCTGATATTCCCGTTTTCCTCATGAGAGACGAGGAGTCCGGGCACCTACCTTGCTATCCTCCACCTTTCTTCCCTCCACCTTCTATATTCATTGGAGTTACCCCAGTGGGTGCCTCTACGACTTGAAATTATGCAGTTAAATTTCCAGCCATCTTAGCATCTCGGGCCACATCAGAAGGTGCCATGATGCTGTGAAAAACGAGGAAATGAGCACACATACAAAGGTAAGATGGAAAAATGTTTTCTTAATCCCTAACTAATGTGTCTGGTGACTGATCTCAGGCAAAGCTGTTGAAATCATTCTCTCGACCATTCACAGGCGGTGGTGCTGCTGACATGAATATGGTGGAGAAGTGTTACAAATTTTCTAAAAAACTTATATTTGACATGAATATGAATTTGTAGAACACATACACACTAAACTGACTGTTCCCATACATTTTCATTCCAACACACACTGCTGTCTTCTTGTACCTTTGACACGACATGTAATTCTAACCCACACAATGTGATCGGCTCTGTTCCTGAAGAATTTATGTTCCTTCTTCAGGCCCCCGGGGAATACCCTCTATTTAGCCCCCTAGAAACTCTTCTTTTTTTTTAAAGATTTTTATTGGGGGATTGGGGGAAGGGGAACAGACAAGTTGCTGTCTTTTTGTTCTTCAGTCTAGTTGTGGAGGACGTTGCTTCACTGGCCCAAGTTGGCACCATCATTGCACTCTTCCCGGGAGAGGCAGATCAGTCGCCGGCTTCTGGACGGCTGCTCACTGCGGCTGCTGGCCGCTCACGCTGGCTGCTGGCTACACACGGTAGCCATGGCAACCCACTGCAGCAGGGGCTGCAGCCTATGGCGTCGCTGGCGACTCACGGCAGCCCAACTCCAGGTTGAGCTGTTGTTCAGCATCTTAGCTGTGGAGGGCAGTGTCACTGGCCCTCATATGTGGGATCCGAACCGGGGCCCTCTGGCGTTCCAAGCCAGCTCTTAACCACCGCGCCACTCGGCCGGCCCTAGAAACTCTTCTTTATTTGACAAGGTCCTTGATTCCTAATCCAACGCCATCAAGTTATCCAAGAGTATTAACACATGTATTGCAAAAGAAAGACATCAACTAATATCCTAGGACAAAACCAAGCTATCCACTCAGAAAGTATAATTGGTTCCAAGCAACGTGCTTGGGTTAGCCTGTGCTGGAGAATAAGACACAGATTTATTCAAAAGTTCATGAGTAATGAAAAAAATGGCCAAGCCAGAGCAGGTACTTAATGAACCACACCAGTAAAAGGTATAGCTTCATTATAATATGCTAACAAACCACAATAGCAGACTCACTTGTCAATCACACACTATTATGTCCAGTGGGAGTGTGATTGTTTTCATTGCTGTAATTTTGAGCAATGATATAAACGATGAATCAAGGAGACAGAGAAACAACAGTACAATTACCAACCAAAGAACAACTCTTAGAATCCTGTGTCATATACAACCAGAGATGTGAGTGTTTTTTCTACCACACGTGCATTACACCAAGCAATATCATCACAAAAGCTAATTTATGTATACCAAACTCTGATTTTCCTGGAATTAATTCTTTCACTTCCCCAGTAGAAATCTACTGTCTCTTAAAAATCATACAGCATTAGCTAAGTGTACAGTGCCCTAAAGAATTACGGTAAGGCTTTTTGGGAAAGTGTAAACCTGTATAAATGCTGATAAAATCATGCACAATTAAGATATCTATAATGATATCAGAAGTAAACACATCCAAAAGGAGTAGGCTATTCAATGCCAAAGTGATTATTCAGAAAGCTATAAGAGATACTATATCTAATATCATAACATAAAACTTTAAATAGATGCCTTTATTATTTAAAGAAAATTGGTTAACAGAATGGCCAAAAGTGCAAAATTAATGCAAAGGAAAAAAAATCCAATGAGGTCGAGTTCAAATATTTCATAAGTGGCCATCCAATGATGCAGAAAGGAAAAGGCAGGTTAACAAACAAACAACAACCAAGACATGGGATGGAAAAGACTAAAAAAAAACGAGTGTAATTAAAAAATCACAATTAGGCCCAAAATATTTTACAAGGCAAAAGTAAACACTTTTTACATACATATTAGATAGAATATATTACATACACTATTTGATGATAAGCCCGGCAGAAATGAAGAAATAATTGTAAAGGTCTTATAAATTGTCGGCTGTGTAGACAGAAGTAGGATTATGATAATTGATTTATTTGAAGTTAAGTGACTTTAAACATAAAAACCCATTTGAAAAAAATAAGCATAACCCACATCCTGATGGTTTCGGATTAGCTACCACGTAAAGAAGAATGTCCTGATTATGTGATAGGGAGGGAAGGGGCGGCAGATGAGGGTAAACGGGGTCAAATACATGATGACGGAAGGAGAACTGACTCTGGATGGTGAGCACACAATGGGATATGTAGATGACGTATTACAGAATCGTACACCTGAAACCTGTGTAACTTTACTAACCTCTGTCACCCCAATAAACTTTAATTTAAAAAGGAGGAGGAGGAGAAGGAGAGGAAGGAGGAGGAGAAGAGGAAGAGGAAGAGGAAGGAGAATTCTAGCATTGCCTTGGGTTTTAGGTTTTCCCTAGAGGGAGAAAAAAATCATGGCTAACATAACTCAAAGCCCTACCCCTAACTGAATCTTTTCACCTCCTTATCTATTCATGAATCAGAAATCTACTCCAAGAATTTATTCCAGTAGAAAAAGCTTCCCTACTCCAGAGACTACATAATACAGTCTTTTTCCATTACTCATAGCACAAGCAAGTAGCAAATGGTAAAGAATTCCACAGTAGCATATGTTATTACCAAAAGTCCCAAGAAATCATAAACATAAGTGACATTTTATAAGACCGATTATTATAAACGTGAAAGTGCAGTGGACCCCCTGTGTATTGTAGAATTTATATAACCCCTGGAAAAAAACACTTTTAAATGCTAATTTTTTAGATGCTGATATTCTTGGTTTCAGCAATTTTCACTGTGTCCTTAAGTATTGACTCGCACAAACAACTCGGTAACTTGCAGCGACTATTCCTGTGTGATGTCACCCTGAAGATTAGGCCACAGCTACTGTCACTTAGTGGCTACCACAAATACACTCAAGCAAAGGTGTTGAAGGGCTCCTCAGGATTGCTCCATGAGATTTGAAGATGAATGCCCACAGAAGTAACTCTTCTAATTGGCAGTACTATTCAGATTCAGTTTTCCAATTCTGACCATTTTCAGTATCTGTCACAACGACCTGGGGAACACAGGTGGTCCGAGCAACAGACGGGGAAAAGCAGAATCGTTATAACGATGAAAGTACTGACCCAGATTCTCAGCGCTGAACATTCAACACAGACTTTCGAAGCCACTTTGAGAAGAAAACCAAGGACCGGATGGATCTTGTAATCCGAGATGTGCCACTGTCTCTGAGAAAAGACAATTAAGTTCTCTGAGACTCAGCTGCTGTTATACCTTTAATACTATTCCCCCTTTGACCCACAGCCAAAGTGCATCCATCTTTCATAGGTCAAATAATGTCCAGTTTCCTCCACTAAGTCCTTTTCAGTTATTTAAGCCAATATTGATGTATTTCTACTTCGAGCTTAGAGTCTATATGTAGATAACCCAATTTAGCACAGAATTATGCATTTCTCCATATTGATTTTAATAGTCTCTATTTTTTAGAGTAGTTTGAAGTTCACAGCAAAACTGAGCAGAAGGTACAGAGATTTCCCATACACCTCTGCCCCCCACACACACACAGCCTCCCCCACTGTCAACGTCCCGCACCAGAGGGTATATTTGTTACAAATGATGAACCTAAATTGACACATCATCATCCAGAGTCCATAGTTATACTTGGTGGTGTCCATTCTATGGGTTTGGACAACTTTATAATGACATGTACCCACGATTGTAGTATATCAGTAATTTCACTGCCCTAAAAATCCTCAGTGCTCTGCCCATTTATCCTTCCCTCCTTCTAACCCCTGACAACCAGGGATCTTTTTCCTGTCGCCACAGTTCTGCTTTTTCCAGAATGTCATATAGTTGGAATTACACAGTACGCAGCCTTTTCAGATTGGCTTCTTTCACTTGATAATATTCATTTCAGGTTTTTTTTTTTTCATGGCTTGATGGCTCATTTCTTTTTAGCGCTGAATGACATTCCATTGTGTGGATGAACCACAGTTTATTTATCCATCACCTACTGAAGGGCATCTTGGTTGTGTCTAAATTTTCACGATTATGTATAAAGCTGTTATAAACACACGTGTACAGGCTTTTGTGTGGACATAAGTTTTCGATTCCTTTGGGTAAATGCCAAGGACAGTGATGGCTGGATCATATATGGTAAATTTTTAATTTTCTAAAAAACCACCAAATGATCTTCTAAGGTGGCTGCACCGTTTCGATTCCCACCAGCAGTGAGTGAGAGTTCCTGTGGCTCCATATCCCTGTCAGCATTTGGTGGTGTCCGTGTTCAGGATTTGGGCCATTCTAATGGGTGTGCAGTGAGTGGTAGCTCATTTTCATTTATATCTCCCTGATGACATATGATGTGCAGCATCATTTTATATGCTTATTTGCTATTTATAGATCTTCTTTGGTGAGGAGCTCATTAAGGTCTTTGGCCCATTGTTTGTTTTCTTATTGTTGGGTTTTAAGAATTCTATATATATATTTATATAACAGTTCTTTATCAGCTATGTCTTCTGTAATTTTTTTCTTAGTTTGTGAATTGTCTTCATTTTCTTGACATTGTCGTTCACAGAGCAGAAGTTTTTAATTTCAACGTCAACTTATCAATTCGTTTTTCATGAATCCTGCCCTTGGGTTTGTATCTGAAAAGTCTTCATCAAATCCAAGGTCATCTAGATTTTCCCACTGTTATCTTCTACCAGTTTGAGAGTTCTGCATTTTACATTTAGATCTATGATCCATTTTGAGTGAATTTTTGTGGCTAGGGCAAGGTCTGTGTCTAGCTTCACTTTTTGCATGTACATGTCCAGTTGTTCCAGCACCACTTGTTGAAAAGACTGTCTTCTCTCCATTGTGTTGCCTTTGCTCATTTGTCAAAGATGAGTTGACCATACTTATGTGGGTCTATTTCTGAGTTCATTATCTGTTCCATTGATCTATTATATTTGTCTGTTCTTTTGCCACTGTCACAGTCTTGACTACTGTAGCTTGCATAGCTTTACAGTAAGTCTTGAATTGGGTAGTGTCAGTCTTTCTCTCGTATTGCATTTTAGTTTTTCCCTCTGTACATAATGATAATAATAAACAGCTTCCCATTTTAACTACCTACTATATGCCAAAGGCCAAGCTTGCCAATTACATACACTACGACTTCTTTGCTCAACTAATGAACCAACTATGACTGACACAGCATGAACACGTCCTTCAGTCACATGCTAATATATTCATGGGAAGTATTTTAAATAAATGTATGGTTCATGGGAGAAAAAGAAAAGTAAATTATTCACATTTATTAGCAAGGACGAGATAAAGGTATGATGGCAAGTTTTTGTATATTTTCACAATTTCCTAAATCTCCGAGTACCAAAAAGCCAGATTACTTTTATGTGTATTTTCCAGCTTTATTGAAGTATGATCGATAAGTAAATATTATATGTATTTAAATTGTACAATGTGATTTTTAAAGGTATACATGATGATTAAATATGTGTATACATTGTGAAATGATTACCACAATCCAGTTAACATATCGATCACCTCACACAGTTACATTATGTGCATAAGGAGAACACTTAAGATCTATTCTCTCAGTAAAGTTCAGTATATAATACATTATCATCAACTATAGCCACTATCCTCTACATTAGATCCTCAGAACTTGTTCACTTTATCACTGAAAGTTTGTACTTTTTGACTACTATCTCCCCTATTCTCCCAAACCCCAACCCCTGACAACCACCACTCTCTGCTTCTATGAGTTCTATATTTTTAGATGCCACATATAAGTGAGATTACACAGTATTTGTCTTTCTGTATCTGGTTTATTTCTCTCAGCAAAACGTCCATTGTATTCATTCTCATTCTCTCTCCTCTCTCTCTCTCTCTCTCTCTCTCTCTCTCTCTCTCTCTCTCTCGGCAACTGTGTTTTCATTGTTTCCTAGATGCTACTGATTGCTTCACACCTTTCCCTCAAGTCATTTCATTTAAATATAAGTCCAGTCAGTTGACATAGAATCTAGAGAAAAATCAAGTTTCCTGGTTAAATGGAAGGGAGGGAGCAAAATAAAAATTAACAGGTACTGTGTGACCCTGTCAATGGGAAATATGTTCCCATAATTGAGGCGTCCTTCCGCGAAGGGACCCTGATTTGTACAGTGCAGACTTCTACTGGTCCTGTGAGTTAGCTAGTTGGGAAACGACGGGGCGTGCTCTGTTATTCCCACTCATTTCCTCCGAAGAGGACACAATTTTCCTCTCTTCCACGCTGGAAGGTTTACTTGGACTGGCTCCAGTTTTGAACAATCTGGGCCGGGACGGGGAAATCTGCAGGATCCCAGAGCGCTCTATTAGCAAGGCCACTTGGCTAACAGATCCAAGGCCACTTGCTCTGCCTAACTTCTATCAGGAATAATTATTATTTTGGTCTCTATATTTCTTTGTGGTTTTTCTCGCTAACATTTTAGATGCGGATAAAAGGTGCTATTTACTAGAGTTCCTTGGAAAGACTCACAAACCCATTTTTATAAAGTTCCCTATGTGTGCTTACTTAAAAATATGAAAAATAATCAGACCAAAGTGATAGAAGGATGGACCCTTTGGTTTTGCATCTTTGCATATTCTAAACTTTTACCTTATAAACACATATTGCAGTCAGGAAAAAAGATTAAATATACATGTTTTTAAAGATAAGGCTGGCCTCCTCAGAAAAAAAAAAATTAGACATCCACAGTCCTTACAATGTGTTATCTGAAAGTTCTTGATGCTCTTACTTTTGGCATTTAGCAATAATTTAATAGCAAGCCCCCAAGATTGCACAGTTAGGAGAAACTCACAGGACATCGCGAGCCCTTTCTAATCAGGTAGCAGACTCTCAGAATAATCAAAGAAAATTGCCTCCTTTTAGCACTTACAGATCCACATGAGTTTTCCAAAACACATCGCTGAATTGCGTTCTGACAATAGACACAGGATCCCCTTGGTCCAGGAAAAGCTATAGCTCTGATGGTGACATTTTCCTCCAAATATCACTAACTTTCATAGAAACCAGCAGCTTCAAAGTGCTGGAGGCAGCAGGCTTGGAATCAGGAGACATTTATTCCCTCCTCTGTCACCATATTTCTGCTCACTTAGCCTCGCTTCATTTTGCCCAGCCACAAAATGAGAAAAATAACTCTTGCTTGTTTCTTAGCAGTGATAGGAAGAAAATGAATGGGAGTCGATGCAGGGATGCTACAACTGGAGACCCTTACAAGTAAAAAATATACATATACACATAAACATTCAGGGTTGCTGTTACTTTAATTAAGTTTAGCAGTTTATCAATTTTAGCAGTTTATCAATTTAGGCTATGCAATTTTTCTTTTGTTTTTTTAAGTCAAGATGAGCTTAAATACAGAGGGTGCCCAAAATAATGAATACACATTTTGAGAAAGGACGCAACTATTAAAATTGTCATACTCAATATATACCAATAACAAAGGATGAATGCAAACCACATTTGACTTCTGCAATTACAAGAGGTGTTCAAAGTGGTTCCTATCAGCGTCCAGACACTTCTGATGACGGCGAACTACTGCTTGAGCAACGCTGACCAAAGTGTCCACTTGTACACATATTTTTGGCACCCCCGGGATGTGACGTCTTCTCCCAAATATCACCAACTTTCATAAAAGCCAGTAGCCTCAAGGTGCTAGAGGCTGGATAGGTATCAAAAGAGCAAAACAGCAAGCTCTGTTTCTAGGAGGAAAGCTGGGATCCTCCGATTCCACGAGAAAAACATTACTCTTGAGGGTTTCTTTCTCCAATCAAGAAATGAAAAATCACTTGTATGTGGCCAGTTAACCAAATAATAGTGGAAGGACGCCAGTTCTAGGGAAAGACATTTTGATGGATGTGAAAGGAATAAAATGAGATGCCTGCTTTATTAAACAGCAGCTGATCTGTGATCTACCCGCAAGAGGAAGTTTACACGGGGCAAGGACAGTTGTGTCAGGAAGCTGAGACCCACAACCATCCAGGCTAGTGTGAAAAGGACAAAAGCATCCAGTCCATACAGCGTGAAAAGCATAAAAACAAGTGACATCTGATAAACCACAACAGGCATTACAGCTTGAAGATGGGAAGCAGCAAATTAGGGTCAAGGAAAAAGACTGTTTTTATAAACTTGAAAAAGAAAACAAGAAACATAACATCGAAAAGACCGGAAAGAGAGAAAACCGCTTGCAGTTTATCAGGGCTGTAGTGTCAAATAGCTGGCAAACGGTAGTATCTTAAATAGTTCCTTTGCAAGAGTTTTATTTTGTTGGGGTTTTTTCCTTTATTTTAATAAAGTGAACTAATAAGCTGGGTTTCATTGCTTTTTTTTAATAAAAAAGCAGACAAAGGAAATAAGCGATTGCTGACAAACAGCATTAAAAGATGGTTCAATGTTCTGCCCTAGTTAAGTTTGCAACCTGCAAGTCAGCCCAGCTGCCAACTCAAGGCAACAGCTGCAGGAAACGTGGAGGGTTAAAAGTATCATTTGCAATTGAGGAGATGCATTTTGAGGGTCTGTGTTCTCTGTCTGAAGCGATCATTGTGCCCGATTACATCAGAGGTTTTAAGGAGATCAAAAGCTCCAGATGCTGTAACCTGCTTTGTTGGAAGGAATTCTAATTGAATCAGACACGGACAGAATAAAATTACAGAAAAGGTAATACAATCTTTGATCAAGACGTGGCGCTGCAATGTTTGGACTGGTCTACGTCCTTTACTGCCTCGTGTACAAGAAATATTGGCGATTAGAGACCAATGCAAAAATCCAGGCAGTCCTGGGTAGAACAGGAGAAACGACGATCAGAAAAAATTCCTAGGGACTTTTTCCACATTCACGTTTTGGATATGGAAATTATACTCACATAAGAACAACAAGGGATCAGCCTGGGCATTTGATTGTAATGAAAAGGGATAAACATGGCTTCATGTTTGAATGTATGACAAAGCATTTGAACAGATCTGGCCAAGCCTAACCCCCCAAAAAAACCAGAAGGAACAGAGATAGCACAGAGAGCAACTCACAGGAGTTGTGGAAGTCAAAAGCAACTACCAGTGTCTGAATATTCTTTAGACAGTATGTCTATCTACATGTCTGTTCTTCATATCTAGGCCAACACTCTCCAGATGACTCCTGTGCTCCAGGTTTTGAAAACTATGAAGTGACAGATCCGTTGAGATGTTTACTTCCAACTCAGTATTGACAAGTCAGTCAAAACACCTCCGTTAACACCCACCCACAAGGCTCCTAACACCTGGAGGGACACATTACAGAACAGACATTGGCTTTGAACCTGAGAAAATGCACGGGGATGATTTCAGAGATTCAAACCAGAGACCGGCATTAGAGAACGAAACCAAACGCAGGAGAGTCAAGAAGACATTTCTGACAAGAAGCTGATTTGTTTTTTCTTCTTCTCCTTACTTTTCGTTGTTAGAGACCCTACGCAGTAACTAGCATAGGCAGGCTCTCCTTGCTACACACTGCCACCCAAAGGCCAGCTGGTGACGGCTGCATAGTGACTTGTTTCCTTTCTCGCTGCTGAATGTCAATGTCCTAATCCATTTCACGATGCCCCTACTTTTCATACAGCATTACAGTTAAGCGTGCAAATGCAAACTCACTATTGTGTCTCCAATCGTACAGTGAGAGTGCTGCCTAGAGTTTGAGATCGGTTGAGGGAAACAGAACGTTTCATAGCGAGGCCCATTCCAATCCTGCTCCATTTCATTTCAGGAAGATTATCGGGACAAGGGGGTCAAAGGGTCTCACTCAGGGTCTCAGCCCTGCTCACTGTGACCAATCTAACGTTCACCGGCAACATTTAATGAACGCTTTTGATGATGGTGGTGGGAGACAGGTAAGAGCACTTTCAGCTAAAGGATTTATTAACTGTGATGCATTTAGATACTGTTTCTCAAGGAAAGCGTAACCTATGTTTATATTAAAAAGATTTAATTTTTAAGGTCATCTTGCTGGTAAGAGGAATTAAAAGTAAAGAGAGATTTAGTGACACATTTTTTAAAATGCATGAACTGAAGTCTTGGTATCCGCTGAATGTAAATGAAATGAACAAAGTATGATGGTTATTAGGAGGAGGCCATTAGGACAGAAAAGAAACAATCTGGTTCTTTCAGTGTAGTAACAAGAACGTTATGACATTTACCCTTTGGAAAGAATTATCAAATTACTCACTTGAAAAAAAAACAAAATTGACCAAATCAGGCCAGAAGAGCAGCTGCCATGGCAACCGATGCATTAGAGTATCATAAATGTTCTACATCCGTATTTAGCATCGTGGCTGATCTAATTCAGACAGCGTCAGTCAGGCCCAGGTGAACCGAATGCTAAATGATCACCCTGATAGGTGAGAGTCACAAAAAGATTATGGGTAACAAAAAAATCAACAGATTCCCAAACATGGATTGAGACTTTTGTTAAATGGTTTACACTTAGCCTGAACACAAATTCATTAGAAATAGCTTTACACTGAAAAAAATCTCTCTCTTCTTGCTCCACAGTGGATGCGTGGCTGGAAGTTCTGTGTACATCACATTTGTTATTCAATTCACATTCTCACATGCACCGTATTGAGAGGGACCATGCAGTGTGCATCGCTCGGTAAAACAGGATCTTTATACAGGACAAAGAGTAACCATTTGCTCTCCTCCATGAATGTGGTAAATAATGATCTTCAGATATTGAATTTTCTTAAAGAAATACAGCCATAATTTGCAAATAGCAAAATGCCAGGAGGCACTTGCAGAAATGATTCCTTGAGAGTTCAGAATTCAAAGGTATCGCACCACAAGAATGAATTTTTACAAGCTGATTATCTCTCATTTTCCTGGATTAGACATCATAATCAGTTGTGAATTAATCAGGCCTATTGTCGGACAATAAGGATGCTGCAATTCAGGGTCTCAGGTTGAGTTTAACACAGCACGAATCCAATGGCCTACTATGTGCTCCAGAGCAAGGAACTAATATAGATTTTTTTTCTCATCTAATGAGCTTTACACTAATTAAATCTAATTTAAATTTTTCCTTTAATGCTAATTCAAACCCACAGTACTGTAGCATTTTGGATCACTGTATATTTTTGTGGGGTTTGCCTTTTGCCCCCGTGAGAGAACCCCCAAGAAAAATAAAGATCAAATTTTTAAACTACAGATGAGGGTCCATTTTGGAGTGATGATTTCTCTCCTTATAATTTCAAGATTGGGTTTAAAAGTAGACATTTTAGTAGGGGCCCAATGGAGTACAAAAATGTGAGCCTGAGTTCTGTATTTTTTTGCAGTATGACTTTGTGAACTTAAGAAACGGTTTTAATCTCTCTGTTTTACTGCTCAAAAGGGTAATAGTATTTTACTCCAAATTATTTTAAATATTTTCAAATGTTGTATGTAAGGCTCAAACACCCAAAAATCACTTTTGCCTGAAATAATGATTCCCCCAAAAGGAACCTAAAATGATTCCATTTGCCAAATAACTGGGGAAAGGGTGTGACTCTGTGTTGCATTAATTACCAGATTACTTCCATTTTGCCACTTAGGTTCATGTTTGTAAGAGAAACCTGGTAACAGTTATGACTGCATGAGAAACTTTAGACATCTCCGACAGAGAGGAAAGCCACATTTCCTGTAATGGCATCTGATCATTAGATGCCTGTGACAGGCACCTCCCATTTTAATAAGGGATTTAGATAACACAGTGTTTTTAAATAGATCATAACACCACAGAGATCACCTGACTAGTTTTCACAGGATCCCAAACTGACAGACAGGATATCCATCCCAACACTTGCAGGTAAGGGAAAACGAAATGAGAGCTCAAGTTCAAGTCTCTTCCAAAACTCGTCATTACTATAAGCTCCCTGAGGGTAAGCATCATATCATATCATCTCATCTCCCCTGCTGGGGACATGGCACTGCACCATTTGAAAAACTAGAATGAGTGCATGGCCTTTGTGCCTCCGCCCTCCATCTATCTTCATGAAGTACTGAACAACTGCACCATAACAATAAACTATCGTTACACAGTTTCATATCGTTAAACTTCTGAACTAGAATGAAATGTGGTGAAGGCCATCCACATAAGAGGTCATCTTTCAGGGGGCTACTCTCTATATTTAACAAGCACAATCTTTCTCTGTATTCTTTGAAAACTGTGAAATGGAATGATTTGGAAACTGTGGGGCGGACATTTACGTCATCCTCCGAAACATACAATAATGCTAATCACAGTAGCCCATTTGGTGATCATTTATCTACAACGAGCCAGAGAACCTACAAAGGCTCGTAGTCTCAGTCCACTGCGCCAACTTGACTAGTTTCCATGGGAATTTCTAATTCCTTCCGAGGCAACCCAAAATGCTTCCACGTGAAGGCTTGGATGGGAACTGAAAGACACTGTCGTACCTGGTCTTCAAGGTGGCCACATGACCACACTTCTCATACCCTTGTCCTCTCCCACCTGTACCAGGGATGGTCTGTGTGACCAATGGCATAGGGCAGGAATAATGGTACGTCGCCTATGAAATTAGGCTATAAATGAGTGTCTCTTCCATCTTGGTCTCTCTCTCTCTCTCCTTAAGGTCTCCAACTACAATAAAAGCCAGCCAGGATCCCCAAACTTCCCAACCACACACGAGTGAATCTGATGGTGACTCTGCAGCCCTAGCACTGCTTTGAGGTAACTGGCATCACCCAGCCTCCAGCTCGGCTGACCCTCCTGAGACCCAGTATGGAATGTCCCGAATGCATTGCCCCTGAAACCCAGTGATACCGTAATAAACACTTTCTGTTTCAAGCTGCTATGTTCTGGGATAATGTGTTACACAGAAATAGATAACTAATACAGATGTGTGGGCATAGCTAGGATTTTATAAGATCTTCCACCAGTTGAAAAGTATGACTATAGAAGAAAAATTAGGAAAAAAAAAAAAACACACAGAAAGTGAACATCTAACTACATAAAAGACGATGATCGGGATTGGTCTCCTAAAGCTTATGACTAATGGGCTTCGTTATGGCCTGTACCCAGGACAGTTAGGAATATGGGTGCCTTGCAAATTAAGCTGTAAAATGTAACTTAAACAAGTACACTGGTCAAATGTTTATCAGTGACAACTGGTGGTAAATGGGACATATGGGGCAAAAGCCATAGATCTATAACACATCCCACTGAGGACGACAAAGTAGGATTCTATGCAAAGAAAACATATTTACAGAGAAATTCACAGACCTAAGGGAAAAAGCACAATTGGGAGCCAATAGGTAAGATTATCAAGAAAGAAAGTAAAAGAAACGTCAGGGCATTAGTGTACGTTTGGTCCATAGTTCATATAATCCCTCTCCTGCAAGATTTCTTCCCTACCCGTCTCCCTAACCCCAGGTGCATGACCAGCTAGGATACGAGGCAAGAAGGGTTATTATCGGTAATACAGTCACAACACAATTATTGGGCCAAGAAAACACAGTGGTATGTTTTCTGTATTTATCCTGTAATCCTAAAGTAGAAATAAATGTTATGGGCTATTTGAGGGCAGAAACATCTTGAGCATGGATCTTTTGGAAAGGACCAAATGTCCTGCAAGGTTGTCAGAGATGCAACCTACAGGGTACCTAGCCACATCAAAGTTATGGATGTCAAAACCACACAGGGGACAAAATAGGGTACATATAAAGAAACTCAACTATCATAGTATCTTGGAAAGTTTTTTTTTTTTCTGAATGCATAAATCTGGTAAATTTCATGCTCCAACTCACAATACTCAGAACATTTGATAAGATTTAGAAATGCCCCTACCCTGGAATCTTTGGGGGAAAAGGGGAGAATCCTAGCTGATGTACATGAGTGAGTCCAAAAAATAAAGACAGATCTCCATGATTTTTCAACAAGAAAGGGACAATTATGCAAAAACTATAGTAATGGTATGGGTTCCTGGGAGAACTGTGGCATCTGGATAGTTAGGAAGCAGCTGTCTCCAGAAACCAGCCAGAGTCACCAAGAAAAGCTCCGATTATAATACCCTGATCTCCTATATTTTGATAGAATTATAAAACAAACACCTTACAATGTCACTTTTCAGGAAAATATATCCTGATTTAACACATATTTCCAAAGCCTCCAATACCTGTACAGAAAGTAAACTGTCTAGTTAACAGCAAAGTTAGATGGAATGGCTATTATAAACTCAAATACGTTGATGAACAGATGGATGAAAATTTGCAATATGGTTCTAGTGACCCATTGTCCATTAATTTGAGGAGATACATTAAAGACAACTTTACCACATTTATTCATAATGCGGTCAAGAAAAATAAATTTCATGGTAGAACCAATTTCATATATATATATATATATATATATATATATATATATATATATATATATATATACACACACACACACACACATGTATATGTAAATCCCATAGGAAACATTTCAGGTCCTAGATTTAGATGAAATCAATTGCGTACAGACAGATTGGGAGACAATGGCTATTAAATAGCCAGCTGAAAAACACCCTTAGTGTATTTAACTGAGACTGCAATCTCAATATTAGCCCACAGAGTGATATACGGAAAAGAAATCAATACCCAATACCCCCTGCCAGGTACTGCTAGGTCGGCTAAAGGACCTAAAATCTTTAAAACACATGACTTATTTTCCTATTATCAAACATACTACTTTGAACTACCGTTTCAAAAGGATACTAGCCCGTTTACTTATTGCTCAATATAACCAAGTTACAAAATATAAGATAACCAGATATCCTAAATCAGCCAGAATTAAAACTAATTACTATATTAATGTTTAAATGTTTAAGAAGTAGGTACTTGTCAATTTGACCTGGAAGGCAGCATTTTAAATAATTCTCCCATTATCCATGAAACTCCTCAGTCAATCCTTCATATCCTTCAAGACACACTTAACTCTGTCTATTGAAATATATATGCTTTATTACATATGCTGTCGCTAGGTCCCTTCATCTTTACCTTTAAATTGTTAAAATTATTTAATTTGATGTTTCCCATTCTCCATACCTCAAAGGTACCACTGAAAAGCCAGGGGAGCTGGGATGTGGCCACCAAAGGTGACGTGGAGGGCCCAGGAACAGTGGGGGAGGGGGAACTGGAACTCAGCACTGACACACACACCAGAGCCCTTTAACTGACAAATTAATAATAAAGCCAGCAGCTAGCCCGAATTGCAGCACTTTTCCACAAAGGTGAGAAACGTGTCACGTGCCAAAATCCATTTACACTAAATATACTGTGTTTCTCTGATATTACTAGATTAAGCGGTGGTTAGAAAGAAAAATACATGTGGTCTGAGATGCCTTGCTATCTGTGTGTATCCACACATGCTCATTCCTAGTGATCACATCCCTTCATTTCCTTCGTTAAGTGTTCAAGGCAGTGCTTCACAAACCTTGAAGTCTGTGGCAAGGAACCAGGCTGGTTCTTCTTAAATTTCCAACCTATCATGAATGGAAACTTTTGTAAAATACAATGCAAATAGTATGCTAGAAAAAAAAATGAAAGAACATAAAAAGCAAAGACACAAAATACCAGTGCATTTTTTTTTTTTTTAGCTGAGCCATCCTGCTACCTGTTGGCAGCTCAGCGGCTGCTCAGCTCAGGCTGAACTCGAACCGCTGTTGCTCAGAGCTCAAACTCTTGAGCGAGCTCTTAACCAACTGAGCCACTCGGCCGGCCCCGCCAGTGCATTTAATCATTTTAATTTTAAAAAGTAAAAGTATCATTCGATTCAATAGATATAAAATTCTCTGACAACTGTCTACAAAGTTTTATGAATGCTGACTCTTTATTTCTCTAGTTACCATGTGGAACAGTAATGGCCCCCAGGCAAGCACCTATGTGTGCACCACACTTTCTGGAACTTTCCTGCCACACCCCACTGGTGTACAGTTTAGACTCTATTTCCCACAAATTGTTAGAAAAGGGATTAAGCTTGTCCCTCTCAATTTCTCTTCACCTTTTTCTCTTTCCCACAATTGCTCAATAACCACTGCAAATGAATTAGCAGTCCTGAGGCAACTCCTTTTAGCAGTGTGTGGTGTAACTGGACCTAAGTTAATTAGAACAGCTAAAAGCTCTGTCTCAATCATGGCCCTAATTTGGGACATCATTCCCTTCTCACCATTGTCTCGTCTAAAGTTTTCAATTGAAAAATGATTACCTTTGTTCATGAATATCAGGTTCTTCTCCCTCCAGGGCACAAGGAAAACTGCACTTCCTAATTCTATTCCACTTGGGCGGGACTATGTGACTAATCCAGCCAATGGATACTGAGAAATCCTTGAGTGATCTTCCCATTTCTCTCCCCCAGACTAAGTCAACAAAATCAAACTAAACAAAAACAAATTAAACAACAACAAAAAAAGAAACCTTGTTCTAGAGGGTGCATCTGCAATGTATGATGGAGTGACCTCAATTGTCCTAACTGAACAGTTGTGTAAAGCTGAGCCCACTGCAGACGGGCACTAAAAACTGAGCATGAGCAACAAACCAACCTCTGTTGTAGTAAGTACCCGAGATTTCAGAATTGTTCCTGTAACAACACTTAGCCTATCCTGGTTCACAGCCTTTTTGAAAAAGAGGGTAAAACAAGCAAAATAGACATCAGACAAATATTCAGAAGTGGAGTAATTGTAGTACAATTGAAAAGGAAAAGGAACTAAAAGGTGACATTCCCATGTATCAGGAGGACTTAATCTAGTCTAGGTTAGGCTGGAGGGTCAAGGAAGTTTTCCCTGAAGATGGGAAACTTAAAGGAGTTCTGGTCAAGACGGTGGAGCAGGTAAACGCGGTGCTCGCCTCCTCCCACACCCACACCAAAATTACAACTAAACCACAGGACAACCCATTGAGAATCGCCTGAAGTCTAGCTGAACAGAAGTCCTATCACTAAAGACATACAGAAGCAGCCGCCTCAAGACTGCTAGGAGGGGCAGAGATGTGGAACAGGCTGTCCCACACCCATGGGTGACTGTTAAATATCAGGAAGGATATCTCAGCTGCAGAGGTCACCACCGGAGAGAGGGGCCCCAGTGCCACACCAGGAAGAGAAGTCCCCATAATTTCTGGTGTGAAAACCAGCGGGGGTTGTGGCTGAGTGGAACGGAGGGCAGCTGCAGTCCCAGGTGCTCCTCTTAGAGGGACCGCACATGGACTCACCTGCTGACGGACTCACTCACGCTGAGCTCCAGCGCTGGGGCAGCAGCTTGAAAGGTGAAAGGGACATACAGGGAGGAACCGAGTTGTCTGGCTTCAAGGTGAGGACTGGAGGGGCAGCTTTCTCCCAGAGCCAGGAGCTGGCGGAAGCCATTGTCTCTTCGTTGAGCCCTCCCCGTCCCTGCGTGCAGACGCAGGCGAGCGCCATATCTGAGTCTCCATCAAGTCGGCTGACGTCATTCATTCACCACAACCTGGTGGTTCGAGACCCACCCCCCACCCAGCTTTCCGCCACTCCCAAGCTGCTTCCAGGGCTTTTTCCTACCACCCGCCTGCTTTGGCTCATGCTGCAGACTTTCTGGCTTCGGCGTGTTCTGTACCTCTGGCTGAGCAGCCCTAAGCCCAGCGCTAGTAGCAACAGCCTCAGTTCATTGATTGGCCTCCAAGCCCAGTGCAGAAGGCAGCCATCTGCAGATTGCTTTGTACTTCATGCCAGGTGGCTCCGGGCAGGGCACAGGCTGTGGCTGAACTTGGCCTGCAGTGGGTCACCTCCCTGGTGGCTCTGGGGCTGGTAGGCCCATTGGCCAGCTTCAAACCAAGCTTGAGCATCACCCAGCTGTCTCCAAGTACGACACACCCCAAGGGCAGATTAACAGGCACCAGAGCCCCACTAAAGTGAACCCTGCTCTGTAGGGTCAGCCCCTGCACGATACCTCCTCCACTGTAGTCACGGCCAGTCCTCACAACCAATGAGCCTGAGAGTCAATCCCTCCCACTGATGTGCAAACAGCAACTGAGGCTCAACTATAACAGGAGGACACACACAATCTACACAAGTGACACACCTGGAGCACCCGGCTCTGGTGACCAAGGGGGACTGTACCACTGGGGCCCACAGGTCACCTACTATACAAGACGACTCTACTGAGACCAGGGGACACAGCAGACCTACCTAATATATAGGGAAAAAAAGGCAGGGAGGCAACCAAAATGGGGAGACAAAGAAACGTGTCCCAAATAAAAGAACAGAACAAAGCTCCAGAAAAAGAACTAAACAAAATGGAGACAAGCAATCTACCAGACTCCGAGTTCCAAGCACTGATTATAAGGATGCGCAGTGATCTCAGGGAGAGCTTCAACAGAGAGACGGGGAACATAAAAATGGAGCTAGAAAACGTAAGAAAGAACCAGTCTGAAATAAAGAATACAATAACTTAAATAAAGAATACATTAGAGGGAATAAACAGTAGATTAGATGAAACAGAAGACAGAATCAGCAATTTAGAAGATAAGGCAGCATCAAACACCCAGTCAGAACAGAAAAAGGAAAAAAGAATCCAAAAAAATGAGGAGAGTTTAAGGGGCCTCTGGGACACCATCAAGCATATCAACATTCGCATCATAGGGGGACCAGAAGGAGAAGAGAGTGAGAGCAAGGAATTGAAAACCTATCTGAATAAAAAATGATGGGCAATTTCCCTAACCAGGGGGAGAAAACAGATATATAAGCCCAGGAAATGCAGAGTCCCAAACAAGATGAACTCAAACAGGCCCACACAAAGACACATCATAATTAAAATGCCAAAGGCTAAAGACAAAGAGAGAATCCTAAAAGCAGCAAGAGAAAAGCAGTTAGTTATCTACAAGGGAGCTCTCATAAAACTATCAGCTGATTTCTCAACAGAAACTTTGCAGGCCAGAAGGGATTGGCAGGAAATATTCAAAGTGATGAAAACCCAGGACCTACAACCAAGATTACTCTACCCAGCAAAGCTATCATTTGAATCCAAGGACTAAACCAGTATTACAAGGAATCTTAGAAGGAATTCATTTAGATGATAAGAAAGAAAGAAAGAAAGAAAGAAAGAAAGAAAGAAAGAAAGAAAGAAAGAAAGAAAGAAAGAAAGAAAGAAAGAAAGGAAGGAAGGAAGGAAGGAAGGAAGGAAGGAAGGAAGGAAGGAAGGAAGGAAAGAAGAAAGAAAGAAAGAAAGAGGAAAGAGAAAGAAAGAAAGAAGAAAGAAAGAAAGA
The DNA here is from genome assembly GCF_001890085.2 of Hipposideros armiger. Classification (NCBI taxonomy): domain Eukaryota; kingdom Metazoa; phylum Chordata; class Mammalia; order Chiroptera; family Hipposideridae; genus Hipposideros; species Hipposideros armiger. The sequence continues at coordinate 3,004,819 of NW_017731520.1, read as the reverse complement.
GGAAAGAGAAAGAAAGAAGAAAGAAAGAAAGAAAGAAAGATAGAAAGAAAGAAAGAAAGAAAGAAAGAAAGAAAGAAAGAAAGAAAGAAAGAAAGAAAGAGAAAGTATAAAAGGGAAATAACTAAATATCTACCAACAATTACTTTTTTTTTTTACCAACAATTACTTTAAATGTAAATGGATTAAATGTTCCAGCCAATAGACATAAGGTGGCTGAACGGATAAGAAAACAAGACCCTTACATATACATACAAGAGACTCACCTCAGATCAAAACACACAGAGAGACTGAAAGTAGAAGAGAACAAGTTATTTCACGAAAATGGAAATAAAAAATAAAAAAAAGCTGGAGTAGCAATACTTACATCAAAAAAGACAAAATGGACTTTAAAACAAAGGTTATAAGAAGAGGCAGTGAAGGACCCAGTATTCCCACTTCTGGGCGTTTATTCAAAGAAACCCAAAACACTACTTTGAGGGGACATGTGCATCCACACATTCATTGTGGCATTGTTGACAATGGACAAGATGTGGAGGCAGCCTGGGTGTCCCTGAATGGATGAATGGATAAAGAAAGGGTGGTATATATGTATAATGGAATATTACTCGGCCATAAAAAAGAATGCAATCTTGCCATCCGCAACAACATAGATGGACCTAGAGGGTATTGTGTTGAGTGGAGAAAGTCAGACAGCAAAAGACAAATGTTATTTGATTTCACTTATAAGTGGAATTTAAAGAATAAAATAAACAAATGAAACAGAAACAAACTCACAGATACAGAGAACATTTTGATGGGAGGGGTTTGGGGTGGATGAAAGGGGAAGGGATTAAGAAGTACAAATTAGTTGTTACACAGTAGTAATGGGAGGTAGAGTAAAACATAAGGAATATAATCAATAATATTGTAATAATTATGTATGGTGTCAGATGGGGACTAGATCTATCAGGATGATAGATGGGAGAAGGTTGTGGGGGCAGGGTGAAAAAAGTAAAGTGATTAAGAAATACAAATTGGAGGGCCAGCCGAGTGGCTCAGTTGGTTAAGAACTTGCCCAAGAGTGCGAGCTCTGAGCAACAGGTCGCTGGTTCGATTCCCACATGGGCCAGGACACTACACCCTGAGCTGAGCTGCCGCTGAGCTGCCAAGAGGTGGCAGGATGGCTCAGCTGGTGTAACAACAAGGTTGCCTGTTCAATGGTGGGCTACGCCTACCCGCAACTAAGGCTGAACTTGGCACCTTGAGCTGAGCTGCCGCCAGGGGGTGGCTCAAGGGATAGCGCACGTGCTCTTAACAACGAGGCTGCTGGTTTGACTCCCACATGAGATGATGGCTATGCCCACCCACAACTAATGGAACACTGCACCTTGAGCTGAACGGTGCAACTGGACTTGGAGCTGAGCTAGCTGCGCCCTCCACAACTAAGATTGAAGGACAACAACTTGGCTGTTCCCCTACCTTCCCCAATTCCCCAACACTGTTCTCCTCACCCAATTCCCAAAAAAAAAAAAATCTTGAAAAAAAAGAAATACAAAGTGGAAGTTACAAAATAGTCAATAGGATGTAAAGCACAGGGAATATAATCAATAATATGGTAATAACTATATATATCCCCAAGTGGGTACTAGACTAGTCAGGGGAATTACTTTCTAAATTATATAAATGTCTAACCACTATGCTGTACAAGTGAAATTAATATAAAGTAATATTGAATGTCAACTGTAATTGAAAATTTTAAAAAGTGGGGGAATGGTGAAGGGGAATAAGCGGTCCAAATTTCCATGTATAGAACAAATAAGTCATGGGGATGTAATGCACAGCATGGGGAATATAGTCAATAATATTGTGATAGTGTGGTACAGTGTCAGATAGGTACTGGGCTTATGGTGATCACTTCTTTAGCTGTATAAATGTTGAATATGTTTAACCAATAATGCAATCTACTTTCAGTCTTTAAAAGGTAAGTCATTCAAGTTGAGACTTGTCCTGGGTATTACTTTCTGATCCTCCTTGTTGATGATTAGCACGACAGTTTCCATGATTACATTTTCTCTTGATCCGTTTTACATTCCAGCTCAGTGAAAAGCCATCCTCACTATAGGATCCTGCCCCTGTGTGGCTCAGTGTCAGGTGAATCAGCGATGCAATCTACAAAATCAAGCCAAAACCACTGCTCATTGCAACATCTCATCTACCACAAACATGCTGACACAAAAATCACTTGGAATTGTTATAATTACTGGATCTCTTGTCATCAAAATCAATGAACTTGACCTTGGTGCTTTATAGCTACCGTGACGCTGAATCATATTCTGATAAATTATCTTAAACTGTGTACTCTGTTCTGTGTGGTGAGATTCCAGTTGCGCGAGGCGAAGATGGATGCACGTATTCCTCGGCACGAAATATGCCAGGAATTCTAGGACGGAAACGGTGAGTCTGGTTCCATGTAAAGAAGTGTCACTGCTTCGCTGTAGAGGCTGGGGGTCAAACACATCCGTTACCCCTCAGACTTCCAACTCTCTGTGCCTCCGCCTACCTCTGAATATCCCACCTCAGTGAATTACTTCCCAAAACACTGCTGAACCCATTGCTGGAATCGCTCTCTGAAACGCTGCATAACTTTCATTTATCCTATTAATGGAGATTTATAACCTGTTCTGTATTCAGGGGACAATACTGAAAAGCAGCTGATATATACAGATTCTCCAAGTAATATTCAGGTTGTTTTTTTGTGTTTTTTTTTAATTCTACTCCTTCTAAAAGAAAAATCCTTAGTAATCTTAGGGGGCAGAATTAAAGAAGAGGCAATAAGAATCACTTTGTGAGAAGATGACTTTTACTCAAACATCCTCAAGGGCTTTTCCATCTTTCTTATGAATTGCAGTTTAAGCTGATAAATAGACAGGTTCTGTCTCAGCTTGAAAGCCTATCATTTACTCCTGTGTAGGGAGGTTTAAATGGATTTTTCTTGAACTTAAACAACAACATTTTCATCACCGTTTTCTCCTCATCACTCTCACTCATCGTTAATGTAAGATGACTGAGGAAAGTGGCAAAATGGCCCCGGCGTTTGACAGTGGAGTGGATGCTGTGCCTCATAAGAGCAGGTCCTTGGTGTCATTCCAAAGCGTACTGAATGGTCAGCAGTGACCTTAAATGGCAATGTTTGCCTGAAATAATGTAGTTTGGGGTCACGGTCACTGAGAACTAAGTGTAACTTTAAGGCCCAGAGGTCAAGGGGTTCCTGAAAAGGGCAGAGGGGACAAACACCTAAGCTCGCCAGGCATCCTGGGTCAGGTGAAACTTGGAGTCAGGAAGAATTCCAATGAGACTTCTTGTTTTGTACGGTGTCTTCAGAGAGAAAGGTTTCAGCACAAGTAAGCTTTGGCCCCTACCCTTTCTATTCCTCGCTCTCCTGATGATAGGGGCAGAGAGAAATCTGGGCTGTCATAATGTCTAATATTATGGGTGACTTTTGTCGGCAAAATGGTTTGACACACAGATCTCGTACAAGATGGGCTCACAACCCTTACTAGCAGACACATAATTACAACAAACCCTGTGACCTGCTGCCTCTTTTGAAAATCAACATACGTCATTCCCTGAATATAAAACTACAAAAGAAAATTCCTCTCGACACCATCTTACATCATCACAGACACTAAACGTAAAGTAGCAACGAAGCAAGGCCCCATGTGCGTCCCTGGGGCCTCTGTCGGGAAGACCAAAAAGAGACGAGGGCCAAGGGCTGAGTGACATGAAACACGATACAGAAAAGCCACGCCCCTCGGAGGCTAGCGAAAGTATGGCATGGAAGCTGACATTGAGGAATCTCCCACACGCTTGCAAATAAAGGAGAGAAACAGGCGCCAAGTATTCGGAGCTGAGTGGGCATGCAGCTGGCTGAGCCACTGCAGCCACACTGCGACGAAAACATAGCCACGGCCAAAGAAAGCAAAGATGCCACCATCAGCCTCGTGGCTTCAAATGAGACCCAGGCTGGGACAAAAGCACAGAAGCCACGTTTATCAATCGTTCAGAGGAAACATACTGAAAGGAGCAGCTCGCCAAACCAAGATTTAAAATCATTTCCCAGAAATAAAATGCTGGGGTAAAAGCAATCAAATTTTAATAAAAACTTATTTATTTATTTATTTATTTATTTATTTATTTATTTATTTATTTAAACCAGCAGCTAAGAATGACCTAATTTGACAGCATTTAATGTGAAAACCCTTAATGACATTAGCTGACCAGAATTTCATTGAGAAACAGTAGGATAATGCAAATACAAAAAACAAACAAACAAACAAAAAACCTGCTACTATGGTCATGGGCTCTATTACGAAAAACGTTTCAAAAGAAGAAAAGTGTTTTGAAAGACAAAAGGCATCTGAACTCAGCACAGATGAGGGGACTTTAGGAATGTCCCATTATTTTCCCCCCTATGCCTAACATTTAAAGAGGGATATCAGCAACGTACAACAGTACTTCCTAAAATGTGTTTAAGGGAATATTAATATGATACGGTACATAAAGCCACTATGATGAAATAAGTTTGAAAAGCACCAGGTTAAGCATATGCCGTTTTAAAGACAGTTTTCTCGAACTCAGGGCCCATGGGAAGCGCGCATGGCAGTGCTCATGGCGAAGCTCTCAGAAGGTACGGTTTCCACCTTTCCCAGGTGAACTTCCCATGAGACTCTTTTTAAAGACGCAGCTCTCAGAACCAGCATCGCAAAGGGCGTACTTTGGGAAATAATGATCTAAAGGATGTTTAAAAGGTCGTGTACCAAGCGACAAGAAATTGGAAAGCCATGCTCTTTGAGGTTTATTTGGAAAAAAGTAGGCGTTTTGAATGGGGAAAAAAAGAAACACTAAGGCGAAACATAATAAGTGAATTAAAACAGAAGATGTTGATTTCCTTCAATATTGTTTGAAGGATGTATATATTATAGTCACTGAGTGAAAAATGACAGGGCCACATTTTGGCTTGGCATAAGAAAGCTATTTCTACCATTATCTAAGAGTGCCAGGGTCTTCCACAAGTAGCAATGAGATTTTCTAAATTAATTCAGATTTTTCCCTAATAGCCATCAGTTAGGAAATTTGTGGAAGAAATCTTGTGATTGATAAAAGCTCAGAATGATATCTAAATTTATTCCAACTCAGTGACTTGAACTATGCATAGTCATGTGTTCTCACTAACCCATCTATGCAACTCTGCCAAACTATTAATAATCTTAAAGCACATCACCTCCCTAGTTTGTATCACTCACTAATTAAACTTCCAGTGGCTTTGATATTGGTTCTCAGATAAACTCCTGCTTTGTCAGACTGTGCATGAGTCATGTCACTGAGCACACACACAGCAAAACTCGAGTGTTGTGTAAGGAAGGAGTGTCAACGGTGTGATCCTGAACAGACACCATCTTGGAAAACAGAGGTTCCCAAATGTTGTATCAAAATGGTTGAGTCATAACAAATAATCTAGGGGGTTTAAAAAATTGAATATTTCATTGGTCTATGCTGAAAAATTCTGAATCTAGACTGGGGCAGAGCCCGGGGGTCTATACTTTTCAGAGGCCTCCCAGTTGATTCTGGCGTACTGATTGGTTTCGGATCCACTCTTGTAGATTCAGGCACCATGTGTCGAAGCACACCTCTCCCAGACTCCTGTCCCTGCCGTGGTGACATCTCCGAGGTAAAAAGCGGTGGCAGACAGGCAAGATCTAGGACCCCCAAAACCTATATCCTCAAACTTATTTCTAGTCGAGTCTCTGTCCCCAAGCCCTCAGTGGTGAACTGAGCTGGCTCACTTTTTAAATTGCAAGGATGTCTTTACCCCTACAGACCGATTTAAGAGGCTTAGGTAATGCCTCCCTGACATGAGGCTAGACTCTGGGTCTGACAAGGACTTCCAATGGCCAGGAGCCCCTCCCATATTAACAGACAGCCCCATGCCTACCTTTCCACACCTGCCGAAGGGCATCCCAAAAATGCATCATCCCAAAGATGAGCCAAAGATGAAAGAGTCTGACTCCTCCTGCTCTCTTTTCCTGAGCATAAAGCTCCTCTTTTGAAATTACACTCACGTAGGACCTCTCCTCCCAAGAGCTGGGTGAGAGAACTCAAAACACGCCCAGAAGTCCGTGCTGTGTCCCCCGCCCCGCCCCCCCAATGGTTTAAAGAGTGTTGCCGACATTTAAACTCTTCTGCAGTTCTGGTTCAAACTCTCTATCGATACCCCTCAGATTCCTTGGTGAAGCCCTCACGCCAAACATACTTGCTTCTCCTAAACAGCATTTTTCTTCTAATCTCCCACGTTCGCTCGTCATGTCTCCCAACCTCTGGACATGCTAATGTTTCTAACCTTGGCCCAGGAAATCCACCATATTTTAGACCAGATGTCAGCAAACTTTTTCCAGAAAGCACCAGAGAGGAAGGATTTTCAGCCCTGCCGCGGATCTGTCCTTGTCACAGCTACTCAGCTTTGCTGGCATGAAAGCAGCCACAGATGTGAGCTAAGCAGAGACAGACACAGCCCGGATTTGGTCTGTGGGCCACAGGCGGCCAAGCCCCACTTTGGATTCAGCTCAGAAGTTACCTTCTCTGATGCCGTTCGCAAAACTTTCTTCCTTTCCACCCAAGCAAAAAATAGAATTTCTTCTTTTAGGCTCTCCTAGAATTTGTCCATATTTTATTACAGTAATTCCGTCGTTGCACTATGTAAATTATTGACACGTTCCGTTGCCTCTCTAAACAGTGACTCCATCGAGGATGAAAACCATGTTTTGTCACTCAGCATCAAACAAAACAACTGACACCCCACAGATACTCAGTAAATGTGGACTAGCTGAACGACTAAGCAGAGCAGTGAATGAAACGATGATAAGTATCAATGTTCACTGGAGGTGAATCTTGGAAAAAATGGATAGGGTTTACAGGTGGCTCTTGAAATAGACGTACAGAGTACTTTTACATCTAAGGGGAATCTGTTTTTCTCCCTGAACAACCTCCTGCATTCATTCTATAAATATTGACTGAATGAGACCTGCTAAGGGCAGAGCCCTGGAGAATTAACATTCTGTAAAGCAAGCTCTTCCCAGGGCTGGAGACTATTAAAGTACAGGAAGTCACCGTGCCCACTAAATGTGCCTATTATCGCCTGGGCATGAAAGTCCTTTTAAAAGTTAATGGGATCCGAACGCACAGAGCAGGATAAAAGAGAGGAATACCCAGACCAAATTACTCAGGAATTTATGACACTCGGTCCCAGCGTGTTGGATGGAGGGATTTGGGTTATTGAAGGCTGCACTGTAAATGGAGGCTTTTCATCTGTTCCACGCATCACTGTCCTTTCGACACATTGGAGACGGAGGGTGGCAGAGCTCCAACATGCTGATCCTCTGTTTGAGAAGGTCCCGGGTCTTTATGTCCCCTCTAAGTCCCCATAATCTTCTTTAATTAACTATGAATTTCTTAATTTGTATTGTTCACTATTCGGTCCAATTGGCTCTCCTTGTGGCCATCTGCTCTAATGTATATTCATAAGTGATCCTACATTTTCGATGCCGTTCTACTCCGGGTGTGATCGTTCACGCAATGATGGCTCAAAAGACTGAGAATCCATTTCCGCTGGCTGAAAACTTCATGTTTAAATGATGTGAATCTAAAAATCTTCTTCAACCACCGGAGTTATTGGTTGCAAAGCTTTGAACACACATACCTGGCTGCATTAAATTCGCAGCCCCAGGTTTCTGGCATGTGGGCTTCATGTGTATCGATCAGCAGCCTGGGTGTCTAAACGTTGTCATGGAGTCTGATTAATTGTAATAAACGAACTCCCACTGCCTCTGAGACGACCAGCCAAGGCTGAACTTCAACCCCTTGAAAAGTCGCCTGCGACCACCCTCAAGTATTTGAGGGATTCCCAGGAGATGTTTTCCATAGTCTCATGAGTAGCTTGGTGTTAATCCCTTCTCTGCCGTCTCCTACTAGAAAACGCCATCAGTGTATGAAGCCTCAAAGTCTTCTGCTGTGGTACAAGAGGCGAGGGGGCGATGCACCCTCTGCATTTTACTTTGTTGGTGGCGGCAAGTTGGGGGTGGGGAGGCTGTGCCCCAAGAGGTTACATATTTTAGTGAAACAAGTCTAATTTTCATTACAGTGCTTTTTATTCTTAGCACGCAGACATATTTCCATGCATCAGGAATGGGTTCAAACGGAAATTTGCAAAGTGCCTTCAAAATAAGCTCTGCTGATGCCAAAGGAGTTGTTCCCGGTAAAAGTTGATTTTCCTGGTGCGCTTCCTTGGGGCCGGTTCTTTCCAGGGGATCGCCTCACTTCCTCAATGAAGAGGACCCGCTGGCTCCCACGTGGGCCCCGCCCCCACTGCGGCTGGCCGTATCCGAGTGTCGGCTTGTGTTCAGAATAGAAGCCTTGCTACATTTATAATGCTTTTATCCTGAATGCCTTCTTTAATGTCGTAAAGGCTGTTCATCCCACGGTTATCAAAAAACAGTTAACCCTTTTTCTGAATGAAAAAAAAATGACAAAAATATAGGTCCGTATATTCGTACTACTACTACCTTGCCAGAAGGAGTTGCCTCATGTGGAAAAAGTACCTTTGGTGACTTTGTCTTTCTAGTTTAGAGGCAGGAATGAGCATGGCTTACACGTTCAGCGGCCCATGCTTCGCAGATAATGTTTAGGTCCAAAGCATTACAGGGATTTTAAAAGTCGCACAGCTAGGATGTTGACTATATATTACTATAGTCACTTGGAAAGACTGGAAAAGGCAAAACGTTGAAGAAGAGGCTAGGAAAGTTCATCGTGAACTTCTCTGTATGCAGAAATAAGCCGCCCTGGAGACAGCAGCACGAGCCGGGAATGGCAGCTTGAGCCGGCCAGGCCAGGGGCAAACCTAACGCCTCACACACTTCACACCCTTTGCCCAGCGAAGGCCTCTAATGAGAAAACACTGCCCAACGGAAATGATGCTGAGTCCCCCGGGACCTTATTCCATGCCCTGCACCCAATGTTAAAAGCTCTAAGACACCACAGTGATTGTCACTCAGTGTAGTGTCTGTGTGCCCACTCCCATCCCTCCGAAATGCCATCATAAGGTGGCAGAGGGGTCCTTTCTATATGGATTGCACGGTGCCAAAAGACAGGCCACAGGACATCTCTGAAATTCTCACGCGCTAAGAAAAGAGAACACATTTTAGTGTCTTCTAAAAACAAAAGGACTCCGGGAATGGGAGCAATGAATTCGCTCGCTGACAGCTCCTCTGTCTGTGACGCCTACTGGTTACAGGGCTTCTCTGCTACCTGAGACGGTAAATTACTCCCGTAGGATTGTTCTGCACATAACCTTTAACTCATGCTCGATAGCAAACAAATGAAAGAGAGGCAATACCATCAGATGGGATGATTTATTTTTAAAGCACAAGGTTTGGGTTTAATATAAATGTAAAAACATAACTTTCCCTTCCAGCCAGCCAGGTAGTTTAGGCAATTTATCAAACCCAAGCACTGATGCTGAGCAGTAAGAAAGGAAGAAAATGCATTTGTGTCCAAGTAATTGTCTTTCCCTTCCCGAAACCTAGTAAGATAGATGTGGGGCAGAGGCGATTCCAAAGAACGATCACGGTCAAACCAAGAGACTCCTTCACGCAATTAGTCTCATTACATTTCATCTTTAATTCTCAGAGGGGCCACCACCTCACATAAGGAATGTGAAGTCTCCTTTCTGCTCTTTGAGCTGTTTTGTGGATTTTTGCTTCTTCAAGAAGAACTCCTGTCAGCAACTCATTCCCATAATGAATGCAGCTTCGTGAAAGCCATTTTTCTTCTTTTGTCTCCTTTGACCAAAGCGGTTTCAAACCTTTACACAAACGCTGCCCAAACACAACGCTGATCCATGTAGCCTCCACATAAAGCATAAGTTGTGTTGTGACTATGCGACCCATGCATCCACTCAAGTATTTATTGAGCACTTACTATATGTCAGGATGCATTCTAGAAGCTGAAAATACAAGGATTGACAAAATTTATAAGATTCTTGATCTCATGGAACTGAATGTAGTGGGGAGAGAAGAATGAAGCGAGGGGAATAAATGGGTAACGTGGCTTAGGGTAGAGATGGCAGTTACTTTAAAGAGCGCGGAAAGAGAAATTTCTCTAAGAAAGTAACATTGGAACTGAACCCTGAATGGTAAGAAGGCCTCGGGCATGAGAAGATCTAAGGGAAATATTTGGGGAAGAAGGAATAAACAATGCCAACACCCCCAGTCAGTAAAGAGCTCAGCATTTCTAGGGAACAGACAGAGGCCAGTGTGTGGAGCTGGATGACACGGAGGATCACTGAGATAAGTACTGAGAGGCAAGCAGGGACCGGGTCACACAGTGCCCTGCAGGTCATGGCAAAGGACAAGATCATTTCAAGGTGTAATAAGGGCAGCTATTGGAAGGTTTTAAATAAACAAGTGACGTGGAAGACCTCAGGAGGGAAGGAAAGGAGTAAAAATGCAATGTTTTCGTTACTGTGTCTTGTTTATGCATTGGCCTATTTGCGCAGGCATGCTGATGTTTTGGAATCTAGACGAATGATGGCCTAGCACATCCACCCTACAGACTGGATGCATTCTTGCTGTTTTCAGTTAACTAAGCTTGTTCTAGGATCTCGCTCTGAAGGTGCATAGAAGTGGAGAGATGATAGCTGCCTGGTAATATACGCACTCCCAAATGTGTGTAGTGAAAACTGAAACTGAATCGAAGACAGAACCTGAATAATGAACCTGAGCCTCAGGAAGAGGGAGAAATGTTAGTGCAAATGCTACAAAACCAGAAGGATAGTTTGATGGTGCTTAGCCCTTCCGTTCTCTGACAAACACAGACGCCTAGAGGCTGACGTCCATTATCAACATAACAACTGAATTTCAGAACAATATATACTTTAAGCTGTCTTGCCTTTACCCTCTTCAAACACATACTCAGAACAGAAACGACATCAAATGAGGGGGCCATTTTATTAGCATTAAAATTTTATACATCCCACTTCAAAATCAGAAATGGCTGTAATGTCAAGACATTTCAAAGCACAAAAACATTAAGGAAATAGAGTAAGCATGAGATCCTTTCATCTGTTAAATTCCTCCCCATTTTCTACATACTCTCAGAACAATGGAGGGAAATACACAGGAAATTACTTCCAGAATTAGATAAAAAAAATTAAAGGTCATTTTCTGTGCAATTTACTGTACATTCGGAAAACAAAGTTCTTAATGCCACCGAAAGCCTCTAATAAACTCTGAGCTCCATTTTATGAGGATAAAGTCACATCTCTACTCAAAGACAGCAGATCTGATGCACATTTTCAACGTCAACTACGTCAATGGAATTAGAGGCGATAAAAGAAGCGGCTCAAAGTAAGCAAGGCTAGTCAACTGAATGAACACTATGTGAGGTATGTCCGCAAATATGGAACACAAGGTGTCTTTAAAAAGAGCCGGAAGGGCCGGCCGAGTGGCTCAGTAGGTTAAGAGCTCGCTCAAGAGTGTGAGCTCTGAGCAACAGCGGTTCGAGTCCCAGCCTGAGCTGAGCTGCCGCTGAGCTGCCAACAGGTGGCAGGATGGCTCAGCTAAAAAAAAAGCTGAAAATTCAACTTACCTGATTCGCCTTGAAAAGCCTCCATCTCCCGCTTACATGCAGCATGTCTTGCCACTTTCCTTTCCTCTAGGTCTTTTCGACTTTATGACCCAAACATCTTAGAAGTTTAAATAAGACTCTTGTCACATCATTGTCACTGGTGTATTCAGACTTGGCAGAGACTGGGCCTGGCGATTCTGTCTTTCCAAAACCACATTCTTCCCTGCCATTTGATCTGAAAAAAATCACAGACCCAGAGACAGATGCAAATACCAACCACTGGCAATGCCAAAAGTAATTGACCACTAGTTTAAGTCAAGACTAGGTAAATTTGAATCGAATTTGAATTCTTATTGAACACCTATAATAAAGGATATATATATAATAAATTCACAAAATATGGATAAAGAAGAAGCAAAACACTAAAGATAAATACCTGTTTCTGGTACTTAAATTCAGTTTATCTTCCACGGTGTTTCTCTGATTGGTCCTAGCAGTCTTCCTGGGAAATGGAAACTGACCATAAATGGATATGTTTCTAAGGAAAGAACCATAAAGAGAAGGTAGCCCATTACTGAGAAAGAAGCAGAAGAACATACACGTTTATAGCATGTAGACGTTTACGGCACACAGATTCTGGCTCTTCTAGTTAGTAGTCAAAACCTCCACTGCATCAGTTTCCTCAAAACAACAGTACCCGCATCGTAGGGTTTGGCAGATAATTAAATGAGAGGATACACAGAAAGTGTTGAAAACTGTTCCTGGCATGTAGTGAAAACCACTATTTTTAAAGACGTAACAGTTGACAAATGACCAGAAGTGGTTCAAGATAACTCAGTGTCAGTCATGAAGTCTATATTTAATGAAGTGTGGGTGAGTTATAAGGAATGTTATCTAAAAAGTAGCTGTGACACAGTATGAAGTGACAAGATTTTATATTTTTTATCCTAACTATAGTGGGAGGAGAAATGTAAATAATAAATTTTAACAAGACTTAATTATCATACATTTATTGATGATAAGTAATTACTAAACAGGAGATGCATTCCTAGCAAAATGGTAACATGAAAAATCATGAATGGACTTGAACGTAGCTGGTTTCAAACCCAGGATCCATCACTGCTAGTTAGGGGCCCTCTCTGATAAACAGCGCTTGTTTGTTTTGTGTGTGTGAGAAACGGGAATATTAACATAATTTTTATGAGCTTGGAATAAGGATTAATTGAGAAAATGTGTATAAATAGCCCTCAGTATCTGGCACATAGTAGGTATTCAATAAAAGTGTTCTGTTCTCGCCTTTTATGACTGATGATACGAGGTCAGTCCAACCTTCCTACAACATCAGGCTGCGGTGCTATAGTCAGGGCAGAGGTGGTGGCTGAGTAGACAACTGGTCTACCCCAGCAAAGCACTGGCGGTCCCAAGTATCTCTTATCAGGTGAAAGTAACTGAAATAAATTTGGAGTCCAAAAAGAAAGAAAGAAAGAGGAAGCTTCTGCTTTCTAGAGCCTCAGATTTTTTACTACCAAGACTAGGAGACCAATGTACCTTGCCTAAGATTCACTAAGTTTAGTGAGATATCATGACCCTTAGCAGATTGGATTGTCCTCAAGGATAGCCACATCCTCAATGCATCCAACAGAGACAGATCTGGCAAGACAGAGCAAGCACAAGACAATTCAAAATGAATCAGTGAGTCTTTTTAAAAAATGGGAACAGCTGCCTCTCCTTCCTATGGTTGTTTTTTTTTCTATTTGGTGTTCACAGAAGTACCAATTTGTACTTATTTCAAGCACATGCTTCTGTTCTTACCTAATAATGGGGGCGTCACTGGGGTAGGACTGTGGGAGAATGGGTGTGGACCCCAACAAATGTAACATTTTACTGTGGACAAAGCCAAAGGAAATTTGGCAAACAGAATTTTCATAGGCTATTTATCTGTGAAACTATTTACAAGAATGATTAGACTATAAAAATGTAAAAACGTGCAGCTCATGTAAGAAATACATGAGCTGCATGTTTAATTTTAGATTTTCCAGTAGCTACATAAAAATAAACAAGTAAAATAATATTAATATTTAATTTAACCCAATATTTCAAAACTAGTGTTTTAAGACGTGATCAATACTATTAATGAAATATTTTACATTTTTTTTGTTTTGTACTAATCTTCAAAATTCAGTGTATATTTTATACATACAGTACATCTCAATTCAGACCAGCCATATTTATTTAGTGGCTAGTGGATTAGCTCAGATCTAGAGAGTTGATGTGACATATAATAGTAGACTGGATTTTACTGTTCTTTAATGAACACATATGTCTGAGTCTAGGAAAAAAATATAGAACTACACCACCACTTGAGATAACACACCCTAACTTTTTTTGAGTCAGTTTGTAATCTATTTCAATTCCTAGGTATAACCTAGGTGGTATAGATGGCTGCAATTGTCTTATCTGAGATTGCCAATGAGAATTCTGAAGCAGTGAGCTCTAAGGGGAAATCTGAAATATAAAGTCAAAACCTATAATGATCTGTCCTTCAAAGTCATCCTGAAATGCTTTACACATGTTAATTACAAGTCTCTAAGAAGACAGATGTTTGCTAATTAATTAAATGAGCAAATGAATGATGATGAAGAATGTATAATTAAATAAAATACGGATTTTAGAATTTTATAATTTTTATATCTGTAGGTAAAGATGAAATATGTGTTATGTTGAATAATTTATACCTATAGAACGATGATAAGTAGATAGGCAGATAGATAATCAGTAGGTAGATATTAAAATAGATAGATAATTACTGTGGGTTATCTAAAACTCCTCTTTCAAGTAAAAATGTATAATTACAGAAATCCAGCTACTTCTAAATCATTCAGTTAAGGGTAGGACCTGCATAATTGAGACAGACAGAAGCATGGCAGTAAGAAACCTAGGATGGACAATGAAAGATGAAAATTAGTAGAACCTTTAACTCATTACTTAAATTTTCACAAGACTCTCTAAATCTGTATGCTTGCCAATCGTCCAAAAATTGAAAAAAATATTATTTTTACTTTCAATCATATTTGACTAAAGCAGATAAATCTTAAAAACATATTTATTAAAACCTCATTATCACCTGTCCTTACCATTATGACTTATTATGGCTTCCTATTTTTTCCCAGGTTAGCTTAGCTAAGACACTATACCAAGTTCTTCTTCTAAGATGTAGTTTTCATTACACTCTGCCCATATTCAAGGACTTCCTCTCTACTATCGGATCAGCTCCAAAACTTTTGGCATCCTAAATCTTCCATCAGATGCCCACACCTAATTATGTCTCCTGACTCGCTATCTCAACAGCCATTCCTCTTTATATTTCTGCACATTCTGTACCTAACGAATTATTTATGCCCCGAGTCTATTTCTCACATATGAGAAATGGTGGCGAGCGACATGCCAAAGTGCTCTATGAAATTTCACTCTGTCCTTTCAGAGGCCAGCGAGAGTGTCCATGAATCAGCTGCAACAGACAGATACCCAAACCTGGACAGGGAACAGCTATAAATATGAAAAAAAAAAAAAGAAATTACGGGATTAAAACACAGGTACGGGCAATCTGATTTTATGACATCAAAAACACAGAATGGAAAATCCATTCAGCTGACATGTTAGAAACGCTTGCCAAAAACTGAATAAGTAGCTAAATCCTGAACCACAGAAGAGCTGCCCAGTGCTAAGGATTGTTAGTGGTATTTGAAGGTCTCCTTTGTCAAGGTCAGTGAAGTATGCCAAATGAAATGACCAGTCCAGCACACAAATCAGCCTTGGGAATTTTAAGAAAAGAGGTGTTTTGTTTTGTTTTGTTTTTGGCACACACAGAAACTTTTCAGATCAACCAAAATCAAGGCTAGATGCCAACTCTGATTATTTTAACATGAGGCCAGGCCTCAGTATTATGAAGGTGAAGTCACAAATGTAACCAAGATAACTTGCATCACAGGCTGCTGTGCTCCCTTTATCCAGAGAGAAGATGTAATGTCAGTTCCATAATGAAATGCAGGAGAAAAGCTGTGAAAGCTGGCCTGTCTGCACTATAAGCCCCATAACAGAGGGAAGATGCCTGAGCCGCCCCGTGGCCCCTGGGACTGCGGCCTCATTTCTGGAGGTGTGTTCCACACACTAACGGTTGGATGTTTTGCAAAGTGAACTCTGCAGGTTTGTTCCATGAGAAAGTCACGAACTCACGTGCTGGCTGTCCTATATGTCCTGAGTATCGCGAGGGCTGCATGGTTGGAGAAGCTAGGTTGCCAAGTTCAAAAAGCAAGCTCCTTGCTGGTGAGCTGCCAATAGGTGGCAGGATGGCTAAGCTGGTGAGAGCACGTGCTCCTAACAACAAGGTTTCCGGTTCGGCTCCTGTATGGGATGGTGGGCTACACCCACCCACAACTGAGATTGAACACGGCACCTTGAGCTGCGTGGCTGAGAGCTGCAGACAGGCAGCCGGATGGTGACTGGACTTGGAGCTGAGCTAGCTGCACCCTCCACAACTAAGATTGAAGGACAACAACTTGGCTGTTCTCCTTTCCCAATTCCGCAATAAAATCTTTAAAAAAAACAAACTCCTCAGCTGAGCTACAACATAGAGGAAAAGAGGCCCCCTCTGACCAACTGTTGCTCTCAGCTATCTAAGGCGGACGGCTTTTCACAGCTTACTCTCCAGATGCTTTATCAGCCCCATAGATGCTTTCGATAGAAGGTTGGAAAGCAAAGTTAAGGAAGTGAAATGTCTAAACTGAGCTTTCTCTCCGCGAGAAGCTATCTTCTGTTACAACTACTTCTGGTTCCATCATTCTTGAAAAGGACTCCTTACAAAGAAAGCCAAAGACAAATAAAGAGCCAAAATCTATGTTACGACTCTCTTTTAGAGTGCTTTCAGATTAATGTTGAAGGTCCTACATGTAGGAACTCGGCTGGCAGATTATTCAGGAAGGGAACCCCTGATTCCAGGTGACTGTTGA
Source organism: Hipposideros armiger (assembly GCF_001890085.2). Lineage (NCBI taxonomy): Eukaryota > Metazoa > Chordata > Mammalia > Chiroptera > Hipposideridae > Hipposideros > Hipposideros armiger. The sequence goes on along the minus strand of NW_017731520.1, from coordinate 2,988,158 downwards.
ATGTACTTCCATCTGGCGGGCTCCAAATAAACAATAATTCAGCGTTTTTAGCAATTACTCCCTGGAAGATTTCAAAATCATAGAATTTGGAGGTTAAATAATGTGCAAGTACTGAATGTGTTAGAATCTCCATGAACTAAAGTATTGTCTGCATGAAGCCATAACAATCATCTGAAATTTTAAAAACAAAACGAAACAGAAAAACAACCTTAAGCAATGATACTATTGTTTGGTACAAATGAGGCAAAATAATTTTCTGGATCATACTGTTTTTCTGACTTTAATGAATCAACCAGTTGCTTTCTTATCATACATAAAAAGACGGAGAGGTGAAGTTCAGTATCATAGAAACATCCACGTGCGCAAGACATCAGCATTTACGGGGAGTGGGTGAGGGATGAATCTAGGAGCTATAAAGAGGTCCAACTCGGACACACATGGGAACGCCTAAATTTAATTTTATCTTATTGAAAGAGAAATGCATATAAGCGATAAAAGTAGTAAATGTGCCTTTGCACGTGACAGTTAACTAGAAAACTCAGTGTCAGCAGAGGCCTTTCAAACGTGTTAAGATGTATTATTTTGCGTGATGCAGCTCTTCACACAGAAAGATGGGACTTCCAAAGCACCATTCATGGATATACAGTTAGAATGACTCTTTCAAAGCAGTGATAAGTTTCCTCTCAACAGGAAAGTAGCGTGCCATGGTGCTGTGATGAATTGGGTAACTGGTCTCAATTCTATAAAACTAGAACTCTGTTCCCTTAGCCATGTGATCTGCAGTCCCTCCCACGGGTGATGCTTCTCACCCTCCCGATTCTGGGCTCCGCCATATGCCTTTGAACTGTGGAGGTGACAGGAGCTGAGGTGTTAAGAAGAGGCGTATGTGGTCTACCTGGGCATCTCTGATGGCCATGATAAAAACACTCTCCTCTCACATCCCAAATGAGGGGTGGGAGCAGACCTGACACCAGCCCAAAGCTGGAGCCAAGCCCTGCTTCCGGACAGCCTGAAGCAGAGCCACCCTGCAGGAGAAAGAAAAACAAACAAACGTTCCGAAGGGAAAGCCTCTGAATTCTGGAACGGTTTGTTAGGTAGTATGACGGAAGCAGCAGCTGTCTTCACACGTGTCTCGAATGTGGACTTCAAGGTCAGAAAGATCTGGATTTGCACAGCCCTGCCGCGGCTTAGCTGCGTAACCTTGGGCAAACTTCTTAACCGATGGGATGCTCCGCTTCCTCGTTTGTAAAATGAAGATAATGATGTCAATCTAAGCGTCTTGCTATAAAGATGGAACAGCACAACGTATGTGACACAAACATGTGCCTGGCACACGAGTCGCTCTGGGAAGCTGCTGTCATCATCATCACTATCATCATCTTCATAATCAAGTTGTCTATTCCCTGTCTAGGCCTCACCGAGACCACGTGGCTCGTGGCATGAAAATCCTGTGCAAAGCGCGTGCACTGGTGTCGCACACAGAGGACAGCTGACAACGACTGCATTCCTAAACACTCTTTCCCAACAGGCTCGTTCAGAAATGGGACACACACTTTCTGCTTCAGTAGCATCCCGTGTCTATAACCAAGGTGACCACATAAACAGTATTTTTCTTTTTTGGTAAGAACGGATGCATTTAAAGCCACTCTTCAGTCCACCTCAGATCGAGGCCAAAACCGAATCACTTGGATAGTAAAACTTACATTTCCCTGGCTCGCAAATCCATCATGATATTTTGCACCCAATTGTCTGCATAGCACACACGCATGCACACACACACACACACACACACACTCTCTCTCTCTCTCTCTCTCTCTCTCTCTCTCTCTCTCTCTCTCTCTCTCTCTCTCTCAATACAGCTGTGAGTCCCAGTGGGACTCTCACACGACCTGGGGGTCTACTAGCTTAGTCTGTCTGGGCTGCTGTAACAGAACCCCATGGACCAGGTGCCTACACAACAAACATTTATTTCGCCCAGTTCTGAAAACCAGAATCCAGCATCCGGGTGCCAGCACTCGGTCCCGGGAAGGCTATCTTCCTGTTTCAGATGGCTGCCTTCTCATTACACCCTCCCACAGCAGGGACAGAGGTCATATCTCCTGTGTCTCTTCTTCTAAGGGCACTAGTCCTATTCACGAGGGCCCCGCCCTCTGATCCAATTACCGCCCAAAGCCCCACTCCTAACACCATCACACTGATTAAGATTTTGCATATGAATGTGGGCAGGGCACAGACATCTCCCTTGTGACTAAGTCCCATCTTTTCTAGGCCTGCTACCATCTCTAGTGGGCGCCACCACACGGCAACGCCTGGGCCTCCTGCACTTGACACTGCCAGCTCATACGAGGCCATGGCCTTAGCTGGTGCTGCTGACAGAGTGAGTGCCAAGTTACCAGAGCTGCTCCGTGCTGCAGTCCACTGTGGAGAGAGAGGGGTCCTTCTCTCGCCCGTAAGGATCTGTCAGGAATGAACCAATGTCCTAACCTCTCCTGTCTTAATATCTTCTAGAGATTTTAGTGAAAGTCACTTTTCCACTTTTTATTCGCAGCTCTTTCTCTCATAGCATCTAAAAATGAGTCAGCCATGGGAGGAAGAAGGAATACAAGCTGGACTTGGGACAATCGGAAAGACACACTATCCTGGGGCCACACCTGTCCCTCTGGTTGGACATCAGAAGCTCTGCTATCTTTGCCTCTTCCCTTAATAGAAATCCTTTTCCATAAGGTCCTCCAGTTCCCCTTTTGTAAATTATCTTTCAGCACACATAGTTTTCCTCATCTGTAAGAACTACCCACATAAATTCAGGCTCATAACCATACTGCCTGGAGTCCCCTGTCATAAATAGACTGTCCTTTATTTGGTATAGAACAAAACTAATAAATAATGAGGAAAAAAGCTTGAGTCAGAATAAGTTATCCATGTTAGAGACTCACCATTATTTTCTTGTTTTAACTGCTTGGTTATCTAATAAGTAGTTCAAACTTAGCATAGCAAAAATTGGACATCAGCCCACCCCCAAAACCTGCTGCTCTGCGGTACCCCCCACCTTTTGGCTCTCCATTCAAAGTACACTGAGATCCCAGCTTTTCTCGTCTCTTCCAGGCTTCCCTCACCTGGACAGCGGTGAGAGACCCTGACTGGTCACTGTGCTTTCCCATTTGACCGTCCGTTGTCTACTCTTTGCACAGAAGCTTGAGTGGTGCTTTAAAAACATACATCAGAAACTAGTTTTGCTCCGCTCCGAGCCTGTCACTGCTTCCCATCTCACTCCCGGTCAAAGCGAAAGGTCTCACAGCACAGTCCGTGCAAGAGCCTCCCTCACCTGGCACCTGGGCCAGCCCACTGGTCTCCTTGCTATTTCCCGACTATCCCAGGTCTGCTCCCACCGTGGGCCTCGGTCTAGCTGATCCTCTACCTGGAACACTTCTCCTCTCAACACTCCCTCGGCTGAATCACCCCCTCACCTCCTACAACCTGCTTGGCTCTCATTTTATCCGCAGACCTACCTTAACACTCCTAACAGCCCTCCCCACCCACCCCTGCCCCTAGCCCCTATTCCCTCACCATGAACGAGTCCTTCATTTTTTTCAGAGCATTTATACACACCTGTCATAGTAAATGATTTTCCCATTTATTGCTTTATGATCTTTTGTCCATCTCCCCCCACTCTCCATTGGAATGCAAGTTTCATGAGGGCAGGGAGGTTTACCTATTGGGTTGTCAGAAAAGTCATGACGTATTTTTTCTGTTTTTCGTTGCAAAAATACATCATGAGTTTTCCGACAACCCGGTATTTTGCCCATTAAACATTGCTAGGCATATAAATGAGCACATATTGAAAGGAGGAAAAACAAAATTATTTCATGAAGTCATTAATGTTTATATCGAATAGTGCTTGCCATACATATTCAAGCTTTGCAGAGGACCAAGGAGAGTTTTCAAATATTACAAAACGAATTTTCTTCTTCAATTACAGAGTCACTTTTTAAAGGATGGCTGCCCACACACCATCCTTTTACATTCACACACAGTGTAATTATTTTATCTGTTTCAAATGTCTTACAGATACAAGTTTCACATATGTTGATGCTCTAATCTCTCTCCTGGGACCTAAGAGGTATAAACTGATATGCAAATAGAATTTAGTCCACATGGTTACATCACAATATATAATAGTTCTTAGCAACAGAAAAAAACCTCAAATACAGCTAATGTAAAACTGATACAGATGAGGTGTTATGGAGGGAAAGTGGAAGATACTTTTGAACAAATAAAGTGAAAGGTATATATCAGTTTCATAAACATGTTTTATTTACACCCTCTCTGAAACAACATATGCATCTTCAGGCTCACACAAATATTTCAAACATAACATGTCAAAAACAAAAGGTATCTCTCCCCAAACTGTCTCCTTCCTTAAGAAGTATTAGGGGGATCACTTCATAGATTGTGCAGACACCTGTACAATCTGTACACTGCGCTGTACACCTGAAGCTGAATAATACTGAATGTCAACTAGAATACACACACACACACACACACACACACACACACACACACAGAGTCACAGGACGTGGAGCACAGCATAGGGAACAGAGTCAATGGAATTGTAACAACTACATGTGATGTCAGAGGGGTAGCAGACTGGGTGGGGGGAGGGCGTTATCACTTCGTGAGGGGCATAAATATCTAATCATACACCTGAAGCTAATATAACAAAAAGAAGGAAAAACACGGCACCGACACCCAGCCAGTTACTCCCTCACCTTCCACCTCTAGTGAATCCAGTGGCCAAGTTGTGTCAAGTCTACTCCATAAACATCTCGCCACACCACACCGTCTCCTGCGTTGCTGTCACATGCTTGTCATCCAGTGAGGCCCTATTTCTCCTGAACCACAGCAACAGCCTCAGTGGACAGAGACCTCAGGCCTCGCCTTTCTCAAATCCACCCACCACACAGCACACCTGACCTTAGCATTCCCCTGGCGGGAACCCTTTACGTGATCTCCCCTTGGCTTTAGAGTTAAAAAAAAAATCTTAACATGGCTTACCAAAACACCTGTGACATCTTAATATCGCCTGTCTCTTAAGATTCAAGTAGAGGAAAAACTCTGTGCTTGAGTGCAGAGTACACAGTAGGATATTATAAGAGGGGTGATTTGAGTGGGGCATCCCCAGAAGCTAACCATGAGACTAAGATCTGAGTACAAGTAGATGGTATGGGCGAAGACGCAGGAAGTACCAGACAGAGAAAGGCTCAGCCAGGAACCACAGGTACCAGCCTTAGGACACCGGTTATGAACGGGAAGCCCACGTGCCGAAGGGTAGCCGCAGCATCTGCTAAAAAGGTTCTGAACAAAACGAGTCTTTCTCCAAGGAAAATAATCCGGGCAATAAAGGATCTTGAAACTATATATATATATATATATATATATATATATAATTTTATAAATTTTATTCTCTACTTAGGAATACAGTTAACCTTAACAGAGGAAAAGTGGAAAGTTCCGTAAAAGTTCTTTTGTTTATTTGGTTTCTAGATTGTAGTAATTCTTTTCCCATCAGCTCATAAAAAGGGATATGAAATCCAGAACATTTATGACTTAGGGAGCTATATAGAGGACATATTCGATAACTAGTCAATTACACTAAAGTCTAAAATGTAATTAAATTTGGGTATGATCTGATCTCTGTGTTAAATGGCAAATTTCTCTGCTGTATTTGTCTGCCATTTAGTGTAAAGATATAATTACTCTCTTGTGATTAAGATATTCCAATATGTATCTAAAAATCTAAACTTGTAAATTCTAATAATCATGGAACATGTTTTAATTAATTTTATCAAATAAAAAAATGACTAGTATAGGAGATAAATCATATTTCTTAAATTATACTTTTAAATCAACCACAAAGGAGTTCACAATGCATGTTTTTACGTTCCTGGCCTTAAAATTCTGCCTTTTTTCTCAAAAAAAAAAAGAATTTACACAGCCAGGATACCTTTGGGTTCAGAGGTGGCTGTACATTTCTATTTTCTTTCTGCAGAAGTTTGCAACCAGCGTGATTAAAACCAGCACTGCTCCTGACAGCTTCGAAACCCTAGCCCAATGGAGCACATTCATGCTGTGACCCGGAATAACTACCTACAGATCTGAAATCCCAACTTTCTGCACGGCCACAGGGGACAGACTTAAGACAAAAGAGGGAGAAGGATTTCAGCTCAAGGAAGAAGGCGGAAGGACAGCCAGAGGAGGAAGAGGGGGGAAATACCTGAAAATAGCGAGGTTATTTTCAAAGGCTAAGGCGTGTGGGAGAGATATCTAAGCACAGATTTGGTTTGGGATTTACAGAAAACTAAAGAGCGTCCCGCTGGTTGAACAAGATCACTGTGAGGTCTGTTTCTAAGTTTGGGATCTATGATTCCAAGAACTAGGGTTGATCTGGCAATTGCATATACAATGAATTAGAGGAGAGTGTGGAGATAGAGAAACCAGCTGAGAAGCATCGCGACAACCCAGGTAAGAGGTAAACTGTAACTGTATAGTGAGTCTAGAAATGGAGAAGAGTGAAGAAATAGTCCCATTCTGAGGAACTGTTGAATCAGATGAGAAGAGGAAGAGGAAGGGTGACAGAGATGACATCAAGGTCTGGCGCCTGCGTGCAGGGAGGTCAGTAGCCCCTCACAGACAAAGAACCAGGGAGGGAAAAGCAGGTGTAGGAGGACATATTAATAACAGATCCACTGTGAGTGGAAGCTCGTACTCGATATAGTCAGATATAAGCAGCAGGCAACTGAAAATATGGTACTGGAGCTTGGAAGAGGGGTCCCGACCCGACAGAGAAGAAGAAATGGCCTGTACATCACTGACTGTCAAAGGCATGACCTGGTCTAAGCTTGTCTGCCTAGAGAGAAACTATGGAGAGAAAAGGAAACGAACCATCAAAGATCACTCTGTGATGTCTAAGAAACAGAGCAGGGATGGGGAGGGAGGCAGAGAGAGGGAGATGGGGGAAACTGGGGGGGGGCAGGGAGGGAGGGAGAGAGGGAGGCAGATAATGGGGAGAGTCAGTAACATATTTTTTGTGAAATTAATACTCCTATGTGTAACTAACAAATGAATAACTTTTGAAAACTTTATTTGCATCGTGAGTATTTCAACTGGATAAATTCTCACTGGCAGAATTATGTTCTGTCTTCCATAGTAAATGTTTATAGCAACCTCTTAGTTATGTAAGGAAACAATAAGCCTGAAAATAATGACACACTGCTTGTTAATAAAGGAGCCTCTATTGCTCATTTCGAGTTAAAATTAGATGAGTGAAAAATACTGTTTTTGCCATCGTTGTTTATTTGATTAATTCCCGGAATCCATAATGATCGTGTTGCCCTATTTCACCTAATGATACCAGATGACAATTACACAGCTTTATGATGTGAAAAGTGTTTTTCCTGCTTCATCTCTTTCAACTCTCACGAACAGCCCCTGCACTAGACCAGGACGCTCTAATTACCGAGGGGTCAGGTGACTTGCCCCAATGGACGTGCTGATGGAGCCCGTCCCCTCATTGACCCTTGGCCTCCAGAGGAAGCTGTGAACTCCAATTAGTAAAGGAGATGTTTGTGCGGCCACAGGACGCCTTTCTGAATATTCACATTCATAGAATCATAGACTGTTACGGCAAGCTACCTCTATCAACTGATTCTTCCCTTCAGGAAGCAGATGAGATAATAAGACAAAGGCGGTGAACTGACTTGTCCTAGACACACTCTTTTCATTCACGGTGACAGCGATATGTAGGCTGGAAACAACTGTTATCCGCCATCTACCCATAAGGAGAAAGAGGAGACGGATTTGTAAGGAAAGGCCCTGGTTGCTTGTTCTCTTCACGCTAAGTAAAAACATCTGGCGGCTAAGGTGACTAGATTAGAAGGATGCTTTCAGACTCTGCTGCTGCAGACTTTAAATTGTAAATATTCTCAGCACGAATCGTTTTCCGCTCCCTCTGCCACTCCGCCTCTCCCTCCCTCGTTAATACCCTGGTGAGAGAGAGCTGAAAGGGTCCAGCATCTTAAGGTAATTTCAAGGCTGCTCAGCTTACTACGCTCACCCCTTTCACCTATAACAGCTCCCTCCCTGCCTTTAGTTATTCCTCAAAGAATCCACCTCTCAAAACTGCGGCTGCTCTCCTCTTCCACCAGATGCAGACTTTCTGTGGAATGACGCTACCAGCAGGGGTCTGAAGGTGTGCTCCAGTCAAACTCTTCTCACCCACTACATTTCCTTCAAGGGGTCAGTGACTCACCCGAGGTCGGCTGGGCGGTGTGTCTTAAGTAATTTTAACAATGTACAAAAATGGACTCACCCTTTTCAAAATAAACGAAATCACATTCAAAATTATTTCCAGAACATTGCAACTGTGGTTTCCTCCTCTGCTTTCTTAAATGGGAGATCAAAGGATGGTATACTCCTAGAAGCGGGAACTTCAGAAATTAAGTTTATACACTACGAATGAGCTTCTGTGACTGGTGTCTGAGCCGCATACCATGGTGACAAGAAAGGTCATCTATGTATCAAATCTTCTCTCAGGAAACCCAACAAGTTTTTGTTTGTTTGTTTCTTTGCAGGGGGGAGGGGGGGTTAAATATTTGGCACCAAATATGAAACATTTACTATATGCCACAGCCTTGCAAACGGACTCTTATAGGATCTAATCTATAAGTAAGAAAACTGAGGCTCAGAGAACCCAGTGGCTTATGCAACAATGTCACATGGCTAATAACCAGCACAACTGGGAATCGACAAGGGTCACCCCACTCTAAAGCTTATGCTCACTTCACAGAAATAAGGACATCATGGCATCAAGATATATTCCGCACATCCTTGGGGGGACCTATAACTGTGCCAGGTTCTCACACTCTTTCTGAACCAAGACTAACTCAAGAGTCAGGTCAGCTAAGCCAGGAATGTAAAATGAAATGGTGAAGGAAAGAACGAAGGAAGGGCAGGAGGGAGAGAGAGAAGGAGGGGAAGGGGAAAAGGCAGGGGGTAGAGGGAACTCAGAAGACCAACAATTCCCCTTCTCCCCACCCCACTCCACCCTGGGTGCATTTCAAGGCCAAAATAACTCCACAGTGGCAGCAATTAAGTTCTCACCAATGAGGCAGGTGTGTTTTTTTCTGGTAAGTGCATAGGTGGGAGCCAATCTAATAGTTCAATTTCTCCCTCCACTTTATCCGATGTGACGTGCTGTGTGCAGCACAGTTCCTTAGGACAAGTGCACTTGAAAATAAAAATTCGTCTTAACCCTGAACGTTGTGACTGTGTATATTTTACAAAATGTCAATCGCTATGTGCTGGATGATCTGAGTGAGTCTAAGCCTGAGAAATACTTCAAATGGAAGAAAAAAAAATGACTTGTCCCAAATCCTGGACTCCATGCAGTTTCCAAAAGTACAATTTAAACCACTTCCCATCACTCAGTTATAATTTTGCTTTCTATTCCCCGGCTTCCCACTGGGTGACAGCCCCTGACCATAAGAAAAACAGCCTCAAGTGTTGCCTTAATTCTCCCATTTTAAGAACATTTCAGACAACAGCACATACTTGTTCGGGAGTCTGCTTCACCGTTCTCCTTTCTCGTGTTAAATGATAGATGGAATTTTTTATTTCAAGTTTCTCTACAAACTTGTATCACTCTTCATTAATGGTCAAGTGCGATATTATTTATGATCACGCAATATCGTTTATGATCATGTCTACGTACAAAAGACTCTAAGGTGTATATTTTGGGGCATGATTGTCAAATTATTTCCTAAGACCTATTTTAAATATAATGTAGTGAACCAAATTGAACTCCTGTTATTCTCTGTACCACATGGTTACAAATGCTCCTGGAAGTGACTTTTGATGATGTTTAATGGCCCATACTTGTGCCAATAATAACCATAATAATAACATTCATTTTGTGTTTGTATGTGTCAGGATATACACTATCTGCTTCACATCATTGATCTTATTTAAGCATCAGAATAGCCCCTTTTATACTTCAGAGTATTTCCTTAGCCAATATTCCAACATGAGAGACTCCTAGGTCATTGAATGTGGTCAATTTTCAAACTCAATATACAATTACATCCACAAAGATTATATTAATTTATGCAAAGCATGAAATTCCTTTTACTCCATACTTTTGTCAGCACCGGGTAGTCTGACTGTAATTCTTGTTTCAAAAGTTTTGTAATCTGACAAACAAAAAGTGAGGCCTCCCTGTTGTTTTAATTTGAATGCTAACAAGTTTGTTAACCTAGTTATTTCCTAATTATCATTAGTGTCACACGCTGCAATCCCTGAGGGTCTTCTCAGTGCTGCTGTTCTCAATTTGAATGAACTTTTTAAATACTAAAACGATTAACCTTTGTCACACTTACTATAGATAGTTGTCACAATTTAACTTGCTTCTTAATTTTAGTCTTTTTTATTTTGGACCCGCAGCCTTTGCATGTTAAAATAATTAAATGTATTGATCTTCCTCTTCATAAATTCTTCCATTACAATGCCACCTTAATGAGACACAAATTGTTCATGTCTCACCCCTATTTCTTTGACCTCAAGTGCCACACTCCTCTGCATAACAAACAAGACCATAGCTCTTGCTTACCTCTCACAAACCATCTTGCCTAAACATTCACCTTCCAACGCAGTGATCTAACCTTGCCGACTCCTTCTCTGAGCAAGGCCACTTCACAGACGGTGTGAGTGCCTGAGCACTGCGCTGCACACCTGAAGCTGGAGCTGAATAATACTGAATGTCAACTATTATATATATATATATATATATATATATATATATATATATATGTGTGTGTGTACATGTATATATATATGTGTATATATGTGTGTGTATATATATATATATATATGTATATATATATATATATATATATATATATATAGTCACAGGGTGTGGAGTACAGCATAGGGAATAGAGTCAATGGAATTGCAACAGCTACTGACAATGTCAGAGGGGCAGTAGATTGGGGGAGGGGGGTTATCACTTTGTGAGGGGTGTAAATGTCTAACTATTTCATTGTGTTGTACGCCTGAAACTAATAATAACTAAAAAAAAAAAAAAAACCAACCTGCATTCTTTCTGGATGATGGATTTGTTCAACCTGTCCAATTGCCAACAGTACACATTCGAATTGATTGTTTGGCTCCTTGGGAGGAGCTCAAAAAACACACCTTTAAAACCCCACCACACTGAGAGCATAACCTTCCTCAGATGAATGTCTGCTTTCGATGTTGTTTGTGGCAAATCATCACGTCGGGACCAAGACTGTTGGAGCACCACATTGTTGTGAACAGTCCACTTCTCATCACCAGTTATCAGTCACTTCAAAAAACGATCGTTTTCCTCACGCTTAATGAACATATCACAGATGTTTATATGCGCTGCCGTCAAATGAACAACTTTGAGTTCATGCAGAACCCAAACATCGAGCTTGCCTATGTATCCCAGCTTCTTCAGGTGGTCGTGAACACTTGAATGATGGATGTTCAATGTTTCTGCAATCTCTCATGTCGTGTAACGTGGGTTTGAGTCGATGAATGCCTTTATTTTGTCGTCATCAACCTCGGTGGGCCTCCCTGACCGAGAAGCGTCGTTGAGATCAAAATCACCAGCACGGAATTTCGTGAACCATCGTTGGCACTGATGTTCTTGTAGAGCATTGTCACCATAAACTTGATGCAACTTTTCACAAGCTTGATGCACGTTCTTCCCTTTATGGAAGTAAAACAGTAAAATATGGCAAAAATGCACAGTCTGGTCTTCCATCTTCAACTTGTTGTAAAATCTCCAAAACTCAACCAAATCGCTCAATATTTTTTTTTTAGAATGAAGCTAGAACTGGCAGCTATTAAATGACATAGCAATAACATAGATGCGAATGACTCTACTACTTCCAAAAATGAACTAGTGCAATCTATTGCAAACATGCATCATGACTTTTCCGATAACCCAATATACATCAGTCGTTGTTTACTAGATGAATGAATTAATGATAAAAGTTGAAGGGTACTGAAAGGTGAAGGGTACTGAAACATACGGAGATATATATATATATATATTTTTTTTTTAAGATTTTTTTTTTAATTGGAGAATTGGGGGGATGGGAACAGCGCTGGGGAATTGGGGAAGGGGAACAGACAAGTTGCTGTCGTTTTGTTCTTCAGTCTAGTTGTGGAGGACATTGCTTCACTGGGCCAAGTTGGCACCATCATTGCGCTCTTCCTGAGTGAGGCAGATCAGTCGCCAGCTTCTGGATGGCCGCTCACTGCGGCTGCTGGCCGCTCACTGTGGCTGCTGGCTGCTCACTGTGGCTGCTGGCTGCTGGCTACACACGGTAGCCCATGGCAACCCACTGCCACGGGGGCTGCAGCCTATGCCGTCGCCAGCGACTCATGGCAGCCCAGCTCCAGGTTGAGCTGTTGTTCAGCATCTTAGCTGTGGAGGGCAGTGTCACTGGCCCTCATATGTGGGATCCGAACCGGGGCCCTCTGGCATCCCAAGCCAGTTCTTAACCATCGTGCCACTCGGCCAGCCCCATATGGATATATTTTATTTGTAAATACATACAATTTTTATTTGTAATTCATGATGTGAAGAGAAATAATTTGGGAGAAACTAGATGACTTCAAATCCATTTATGACTTGAAAACATTTACTGGGGAGTAACCAATGAAAGGGCAACACTGCATCAATAAGTATAAATATGCTTCTGAAACCATGGGCCACCTAAGTTATGCTGTAATATCTAGTTGAAGTGTCAATAAAAAAATGTGTTACAGCCGTTTGGAATATACGAATTTTTTCTATCTTTCTCATATTATTTTTCCCTATTTGAAATAACCTCAAAAATACATATTAAGTGAGACTTAAATGTTACATCAAGGTGGAACCAAGAGTTAAAACCATAATAGAGACCTTCAGTGGAAAAAAATAAAAGAGAAATCTTAGGATGTTGCCATGAAATGTCACCTGAAACTAATAATAATAATAATAATAACAATAAAGAAATGTCAGGTAAAAGGTCATTTTAAAAGGAATTAAAATGGGTAGAAAACATCTTACTAGATACATTTTATTAGCTATATAAACATTTCAGAGTGAAGACCACTAATGGGAATAATAAACCTTCCCACTGGCTGCCACGTACAGCAGTCACTGGTCTTGATTTTTCTCAGCCTGCCTCCAAAACAAAAAAGCAAGATCCAAAGATACGCTGCCTATGAAAGACTCACCTTAGCTTTAATACAAACAGAATGAAAGTGAACGGATGGAAAAAGATATTCCATGCAAATGAGAACCAAGAGAGCAGCAGTGACCATGTTTACATCAGACAAAACAGACTTTAAGTCAAAAACTCTAACAAAACACAAACGTTATTACATAATGATTAAGAGGTCAATTCATCAAGAGGATACAACAACTATAAATATAGATGTGCCCAACATCACAATGCCTAAATATCAAGCAAATATTAACAGGACTGAAGAGAGAAATACACAGCAGTCTAATAATAGGCAGGGACTTGAACAACCAACTTTAATCAGAAACCAATAAGGAAACAAGGGCTTGAATGACATTACAGACCAAACAGACCTGACAGACAAATACAGAGCTGTACAACTTCCGGTCCCGTCGTTGAAGCCCATTTCCACCCATTTTCTCCCTCTCTCTCTCTGCAGGCCGCAGGCAGATGTGCTGGCGCCACACTCACTCTTTGGAGGAGGACAGCTCCCCACGGGATGGAGGCGCAAGGACATGCAAGGAGCTTGGCCAGAGGACCTCCTAGAGCTGGACCGTCTCCCACCGAGACCACACGCTTCTGTGTCTGGATGGCTGTAAGAGAAACCTAACTCCCTGCCCTTCTCAGGACAACGTTTTACATGTCCTTATGCAACAGCCGACCAGGAACATGCCTCTAGATGTGCTCCCCTTTCCTTCCTTCCATCCTACTTTCTTGTTTCCATTTTGGAGATCGGTGCAAGCATGCCAGGCAACACGGCAGCCCGCACACCTCACTGCAGGTCTGCTGCAACTCACCTCGCTGACAGGACAGCAGCCAGACCCACAGCACGTCCAGCTCCTATGCAGTCCCTCCTTCTGCTCCGCTAAGCTGGGCCAGGTGTGTGTGCATCTCTGTGGCGCACGCCAGCTTCCTGTGCAGGGCACCCGTCTCACCTCCCCAGGGTTGAAGGGCATGAGAGAAGGTCTAGTATCCCCTTGCTCTTTCCCACGTCACATCCTGCTCTCCTCCCCGGAAGCCAGCCTCGTGGACCTGTACGAACGTCAGGCCTAACACTAGACTCAAGAGTCCTTGAAGAGACATTTCCATTGGGTCCCATAATTATCTAAGGTCTGATCCCTATAATTAAGCATTTATTCTATATCACTCATGCTGGTTCTGCATTTACTGGCCAAATGCTGATAGGACTCAACATTTTCTGTGTCCGCGATGGACATTCGCATATCCAACAGTTCAACATCAACATGCCTCTGTATTTTTCACTTCCTCCTTCTCCTTCCTCTCATAATAAAAACCACCTATTTAAAGGCAATCATGTTATTTCAATCAAAAGGGTAAAATTTCCCCAAACTCTGAAAGAGTCTCATTCCATAATATTCTTTAGAAAAAAAAAAAAGAAAAAAAAAAATATATATATATCACATACACTGAAACTCAGTTGAAAATGCCAGTGCTTTGCCGACAGAGATTCAGGTTCCCCTGAGCTTCGTTTCACCATTAAATATAAGTTGTGTTCATATAAAATTAACTTATACCACACTGATGCCCTAATTGTGTGACGGTCGGGATACTGTCAGGATCACGAGCACAGACGGCAGAGCCACACACCAGCTCCTCCTCAGTCTTGCTGTGGGTCCGGGACGTGTTGCCTACTTCACCAAGCCTGTGAAATGAGGCTAAGAAGAGTCCTTAAATCACAGACTTGCTGTGAGGGCTAAAAATTAATGTATGCAGATTTCTCAGAACAGTCCCTCGCAAAGGGGAAGGGGCTTACAGGCATCCATTCACTATTATTATCACTTGCTACAGATTCAGATGAGGTACCAGGCGCGGGAGATCAGAGCTCCATCCAGCCAATGGGTGGCGTTTCACATCCTTCCCGCTAGTTTTCTGTCTCACACACGCTCCACCAGTGTCCAGGCGTTAGTTCTAACATGCCGTGTGCGTGCTAAGAATCCCTCGGCCAACGCTGATGTTTTCTCCTCTTCTCTATTTGCTTTTATTAACATGCTGACCACATAACTCTTCCTCCATGGCATCTGCTTGGCTGCTTTGACTCAGGCCTGGGAGCCTGAGACAATTATGATGCAATTCTGGGGAGAGTTACAACGAATTGTTCAAAGTAATCAGTTTCTGCACCGGGACCTATGATAACCGCCCCCGCTCCCCAACTGCTTGGGGGTGTTGTGAGGTGGACGCTGAGTAGATAGATCTCCCCAGTACCCGCTGTTACACACATATTATCACATGGCTATGAGTAAATATTTCGGAAAATTTTCTTTTTCTAATCTTGGATCTTAACATTGTTTAACTCCCATAACGAGGGTTATAACATATTTTAATAAAATCTCCTAAGATTGTACAAGTCTCCCCCAAAATGCTGCTCATAATCCACTCAAGGGACTTCGTGACCCACTCATAAGTTATAATTTACAGTTTGGAAAACCCTGTACTCCCTACAATGGCCGAGGCATCATCCTGTGCTCGTCCACAGTTCAGCCTTCCCAAAACTAAGGAAAAACGAAAAGCAACGAAGAGACACCCTCCTCTGCCCCTTCCTGACCTTAGCCTGCTGTGATGTCTTTCTCGGTGCCAGGCGCTTTTATTTCCTTCTGCCCCCTTTCCCTAACATCAGAGTGTAGCATTTAAGAGCATAAACAGCAGCATTAGAGACCTGAAGCAGAGCCTCGGCTTTGCCTCTTATTAGCTCTCTGACCTTGAACAACATTATTTACGTCTTTGAGCCTCAGTTTCCCCACCCACAAAAACAGGTGTAGAATTAACACATTCATAATATTAAAGTGAAGATGAAATCAGATAAGACATGAAATACATGGAACATAGTACAGTACTCAATACGTGTTAGCCATGACTTGCTATAAAAACTGACTCACAGAATAAGATAAATTAATTGCTCAATGTTATAAATGACTGTTTCATGTTTTCACTCCCAAGACACTAGGTGTCTAAAAAGACAAAGAATTTCTAACCATAGAATGCAAAAGATTAGTCAACCAATAAAGAAGGAATTTTTATACCAAAGCGCTTTTCACGTGTCCTAAAGTCCCATTACAGGTAGCTATATATTTGACTGTTCTTGCCAAAAAGAAAGAAAAGAGAAAGCAAAAAAGCAGATTTTTCATACAGAGCAGTAGCAAAATCTCTCTTCGTTTCTGAGTTAGCCTGGAAATACTTCAGAGGTCCAAGGAGGTCAATTATCTATCTTTCTTCTGTGAAGACTAATATTTTCGAAAAGCAAATCCTGGGACATGATTACATAGTTAGCTCCAAGTCAAGGAGTGAATTCACGGAATGAAAACCAGTTTTAGAATCATTAACAATCTGCGCAACCCCCGAGCCCTTCCCCAATTAATCTTGCAATTTGCCACATGCTATTTTCTACTTTCGTTGCAATCTATTTGTGCATTCACAGTACTTACTCACAGCCAGGAGATCAGAGCCCTGAAACAGAAATCACATCAAATGCCATAGACAGAATGCAGAAAGGCTATAAAATTACCCATCCCTAGTTAGGGAGCTGTTATTAACCTTATGGCAACCGGCCAGTTTGGGGGAGTTATTTCAAGTTGTCATCTTGCAAAGAATGTTAGCACTCCATTGTGGTCTTGTGGTTTCCACATCAATTACATTTGATTTATAAGTTTTTGCTTATGTAATGCCTACCATTTGGCCATTGGTAGTCTGCCTTTTGCAGCTAGTTAGAACTAAATAGAAATTACGTATTATATTTTGACAATAAATGCGTTGGGTAGATTGATGTTGTTTTCAAACTGACATTGTTCCTGAATACCCAGTTTTCCCCCAAATAATGTCAATGGCTTCAGTTGCTACCCATGAGCTTGATTAGATGCTGGACTGAGGCACTTTCTGCTTGGGATCAGGCAACTTGGGGTTGAAAGACGGAAAGCTGGATGGCTCTGAGAGCCAAAACAAAAACAAAACAAAAAATGGAGTCAGGATTTGATCCTTCAGGGTTCCCTTTCTTTTACTGTTTTGATATAGGAGTATCTTATGAGTGAGTTAAATTCCAGTAAGCTAATCAGTTATGGATTCTCTCTTATTCTTACAAGTTACCGTGGTAATATTATATTACTTTTTATATTGATGCTTCAGGACACTACTCATTACGCTGAACTGAAATGGTTATAGGAAACCTAACTCATGACTGGGATAAAATGGGAGCATGAAAAGAATCAAAATGTAACTTTGCATTTCCACCTAAGGATAGAGGAGCTTTTTTGTATAATTGATTCTGTTTTGAGATGAGCGGAATTTATGCTAAAAACAAAAAAGTCCATCCCATTACACTGCGATTATTGTTCTTTCCAATATACTTATTTAAAAAATCATTCAATCTTACTTAATGAATTAAAACTAAGTTGAGGTGAACAGCAAGAGGAAACCAAATGCAAAGATGTAGGGAGGCAATTACTGCGAATTTGCATCATCCACAACAACGACTCTTAAAAATGCTTTCATAATTTACCATGTTTTCACAGAAACACTTAGGAGATGACGATACAATTTTATAAAGCTTGAATTCAAGGAAAATTAAACAATATATTGCTTATTATATATACATTGGTCATGTACCTCTAGGTCAGGGCTGGGCGAACGACTCGTTGAGTAAGTACAGATGGATTGGCACATGGCCATGTCCGTTTATTTACTCTTGGCAGTGGGTGCTTTCGCACAGCGACAGTAGAAGTGAGAAATTGCAAAAGAGACCATATTGCCTCTACAGTATTTACCGTGTGGGTCTTTACAGAAAAATTTTGCTGACCCCTGAGCTAGCCCATAAAAGTAAGGAAGTCCTGTGTTTATTTTTGTGTGTTTGTAAAAACTAATAATTATTAGATTTATTTCTTTCTTTTTTGAAGTTAAATTGATTGGGGGGACATTGATTAGTACAATTATGTAGGTTTCAAGAGTACATTTCTATAATGTATCACCTACATATTGTCTATGAATTATTATTTACACGTGAATGACAGGGTTTACTGGCCCCTTCATTCTCTACAGCTTTGGCCATCCTCACCCCTAATAAGAAACTGTTAATTCAGCAGAAAGCTACATATAAGCAATGGAAAGAGAGTCAATCAATATTCAAAAGGTCAGGTTGTGTCTGTTTCATGGGTTCTCTACTCTGAAGCAAGTAAGACTCCAACATACTCTTCTTAGCATGCAACCAGGAAAGGGTTCTCAGCTCTGGCTACAGTAGAATAATTGAATAATCTTCCAGCCACCCATTGAGGCTGGCTGTATATAAACTGAAGGACAAGTTGATGGCAATAGAGCTGGAAGGAACAGAACTCTAAAGAACGACTTTACATCATCTTCTTGATTCCAAGGAACTTCTTGACTAGGTACCAGTTAAAGTATGGTGGCTCTTCGGGGGGCTCAACTGTCCATATACACCCTTCCAGGTATAACAGTAAGTGTAGACATAACAGTAAGGTTATGTATACAGGCCAGTGGTTCCTAACCAGGGGTGATGTTGACATTCCCCGCACCTTCCATGGAACATTTGGCCATGCCTGGGAACACGCTGGGTTGTTACCACTGAAGTACCTAGTGAGCAAAGGCCAGGGGTGCTGTGGAACATCTATAACGCCCAGGGCCGCCCCAAATGTCCACAGCGCCGAGGCTGGGAGACCCTGTAGACAGACTATTGCATTGGGTCTGTTGAGAGTTTGAGTCAAGATTCTGATGGCGAGGCCAGTTCCAAGGTAAACAACACCCCTTCCAAAATGCCTTCTGGATTTGGTACACACGATGCATATACAGACACCTATGCAAGCATGGCCTACATGCTCTAATACACACACTCTACGTAATGAGAAAACCTGAAGCAACTCTCCAGAATTCAGACACCTTGAGTAGACATTTTTTCAAGTCAAAAATATTGGTTAGTTTGAACTACCCATTCAAATTGCCTCAGTTCTTTCGTCTATTCTGCACACAGAAAGACAGCACACAGATATATATATATTTTTAAATTATACTATGGCTTACACTTTTACCGTTTCACATAATTAACCATCTTTCAACAATATGAATTGCAAAAGGACACTTTCTGAGGTTTCTTATTTGTCATGCAGCTTTGAGTAGGGCGTCAGCATCTGCACCTGTCTTGATCCACGTCCAAATGAGATTACTGAGCACTCTAAAAAGAGCATCTGGAAAATTACAAGTCATGAGCTTAAATTGTCTGGCTGTTGCCACCAGGAGGGGAAAAAAATGGTTTTAGCAAATGTTTCAGATGCATCCCAAAGAGGCTGTGAACATTTTCACTGAAATAAAGAATCTGTTTTCTAATTAATATTCCATATGTAACTATTTCCTTTTTAATTTTAGTGAATTAATGGGTATTTCTAATCTTCACAAGGAGATATATGACAGCCTTGTTGTTCATTAACTGACTCATTAGCAGTCTCGGGGAACGTAGGATTCTAAACAACCAAAATTACTAAATGTTAACAATTTTGAAACTTTTCAAATGCATGCTCTGATGTCCATAATCACAGCCAGCATGTCCGTCATTATTTATTTATAGATGTTGTTAGTAAAGATCCAGCAGAAACACTTATTAAGGAAATTAAAACCATGTCTCCACAAATGAATTAATCGCTGTCTTATTCAGTGTGGTCTACTTTAAATTGCAAAATTATTAGGGTTTACACTGTGCCTTAATATTGCAAAGCCCATCGAGTGAACTGTAAGACATTCCCAGAATTCATCTTGATGTACCAACCATCACTATATCCCGGTTTAATTTACACAAAATAATGAAGTAGATACTATGTATCTCAGTCTGCTTTCTACCCAATATAAATAGAGGTTCAAAGGCCTCTTTTCATTGTATTGTATTTTATTTTCAACTAACTCCATTCCTTTTGGTCCAAGTTGCCCATGTGTCTAACAGTGAAATTATCTTAAAAACATTGTGTGATTCATTCTCTTAGATAAAAACCACACCCACAAATCCAGCCAGGAAAATCCCTCCTGGGCTCAAGCTGCCTGTGAGACTGGTAGGACCATTCATAAAAGTCCTGTTGTTTAAAGGCAATGGTTCGCCTGTCGTGCTCTTCAGATGCTTAAAAGCATGTTTTTTTTTCTGTTTGAGGCTCCATCTTAACCTTACATTTTGTGTCAAGTAGTAAAATATTAATTTTAAGTACAGTGTGGAAAATTGAGAATGTATATTATAATTCCTAGATCCAGCACTTAAAAAGCAATGCCGAAAGGCATGACTAAAATGCCAATAACTAAATTAAAAATGGAATTTTTTAAAACTTACTCAAAAGACAGCAAGAAAAGAGGCACAGAGGAGCCAAAACCAGTTGTGGCAAAAAGGAAACAAACAATAAAGTGACCGAGTAAGCCAACAATACCAATTATTACATTAAATGCTAACGGACTACATGTGCCAATGGACAGAACTAAATCATCAAATTGGATTTTTTAAAAATTAAAAAGCAAAGCAAATGCCAACTATATGCTGTCTCTTACAGAGATATACTTCAAAAATAAAGGACAGATGAGCCGGCTGAGTGGCTCAGTTGGTTAAGAGCTCGCTCAAGAGTGCAAGCTCTGAGAAACAGGGTCACTGGTTCGAGTCCCACATGGGCCCAAGCTGAACTGTCGCCAAGCTATCAACAGGTGGCAGGATGGCCCAGCTAAAAAATAATAACAATAATAAAATAAAATAAAGGACAGACAGGTTAAAAGTAAATAGATGGAAATGTAATGCCAGGCGAACAGTAAGCATAAAAAGATTGGAGCAATGTTACATTAATATCAGACAAAATAGACCTGATGACAAAATGTAACATGTCTACAACCAAAGTGATAATGAAAATACAACTCACAAAATGTGTGGGATGCAAGTGAAACCACATGTATAGGGAAATTTATAGCTTCAAAAGCTTATATTAGAAAATGAAAAAGGGTTGATTCTAATGGCTTGAACTTCCACCTGAACCAGCCAGGAAAAAGAAAAGTAAACCAAGAGTAAATAGGAGGAAGGAAATAATAAAAATAAGAGCAGAAGTCAAAGAGAGAGAAAACTGATGATTGAGAATGTTTAAATAGCCAAAAATTGTTTCTTTGAAAAGATCAACAAAATTGATAAACCCCTGGCTATAATTACTGATCTAGATAGCGAGCGAGCGAGCGAGCGAGCGAGAGAGAGAGAATGCAAATTATCAATGTCAGCTTTGAAAGATTGTCTCTACAGATCTTATAGAGAGTAAAAGGACAATAAAGAGATTTTCGAATAAGTGTATACCAACAATTTTGACTACTTGCTGATAACATCTACTGTGAGAAGCTACTGAAGAATAATGTACATAAAGAGAATATGTATAAAATGCTTACGTTTACATCGGTGACAACAATAAGAGAGGTCTTATATATAGTATATCTCACACAGTCTTATAACTCCATAGGTAAAAACAATTTGCATTGCTTCATAGATAAGGAAACTGGAGCTTAGAAACAATAACCAACTTCTCAAGGTTTACACAGACAGCATGAAGAGGGCTGCTATTTGAACGCGTTGTCTGCTTGGCTCCAAAACATATGCTTTTTAAATGATATAACATGTTGCTATAGTGATACAGATATATTTTACCTTAGTTGATGCTTGTATAACGCTGTAAGTGTTATCCTACGTTTTCTTATCATCCCTCGCATTCTAAATGTCAAAACTGTATAATTTGAGAAAAATTAGTTGAATTTTTTTTCTTCAAATTCAAAAAATATGATACAAAATAATGGGATAATAATCTTTACTCTAAAAATCCTGAAAGAAATTGCAAGTCCATTTTAAGTACTATGAACATGATATAAAATAACCATAATCACAATGACCTCTAAATTATCTGGGCCAGGGAGAAGGTTTTACACAACTTAATATTTGCCATGGGAACAAATTCTGTGCCTTCCAAACTATTTTTAACCAAATTATATTTAATTTTTTGTTACATGCTATCTGTACTCAAAAGTATTACATAAATTAAATGGACTTAACAGGATGATGAAATAAAATTATTATCAAACAAATCATGCTGAAACTATAGTCACCTAGCCAATGAAATTTTCTGAAGCAGCAGAATCCGGTCTCAGGTTTCTTATCATCCATGAGATGCTAAGTGACAACAGGGCAAAGTTTCAAATATCTACGGGAAATTATAACGTACCCTTACGTCTATACCACAGCAAACTACAAATCCAATATGAGTCCAAATCAAAGATACTTCCACATATTCAAGGACTCAAAACCCTAGTTCACTGTTCTCTCTAGGAAATCCATGTGACTATGTACACTTAAATACGAATGAAAAATAAAAAGAGGAAGGCTTGTAATGGGAAAGACAGTAAGCTCTGCCAGGATTCCAACAGAATGAATTGCCAAGATGACAGCTGTGCAGCAAGTCTAGAAAACAATGGGTCCAAATGAGGAGAGGGAATCAGTGGGCTCCAAGAAGAAACCCCTCACGAAGAAGCCACAACAAACAACACAGAAGTAATGTTAAGAAAAACGCATGGCTCAAATGTGAAGGACATTACAATACGGCATGATTTTCAACTAATGAAGAAGAGTGAGAAAAGATGATTCATTTGACCTTAATTCTGGTGATAGTCTTGTAACAGAAAAGTCTTCGCCATGGACCGTTAGGGAGGGAATTCTAGCATGCCACTTGGCTTTGAAGCTAAAAATACTAAAATAATAACATTTAATTAGGATCAACCTGTAAAAACTTCTAAGGTGTTTATTTAAATATAGATACTACATGGAATATTTATAAAGATATGGTGAGCTAAAGAATAGGCTATTTATCTCAAGTCAACCTACAGGTTAATAATGGAAGACCCAATTATGCTTGAGAACCAAATGTAAATATTATCAATATTAATAACGTGAAAGTAAAATTATAGATTGCAGACTCTGAAAAGAAATGATAGAGGTGCTAATAACTGTGTCTTACATTAGTGCAAACTCAAGAGATGCCATCTGAATTTTATGGAATAATAAATAGGTTTATATGTAATGCTTCAAGTTACAAAAGGAACTAATAAAGATTAATAATACAAATATCAATAATTGAGAAGGCAGAAAGGGACTGAAATAATATGAGTTAAATACTTACCTTTCATAATACAAGCAATACAGTTAATATTTCCAAAGTTGATACTTCAAGAAATGGCTGCTTATTTCGATGTATGGGATTAAACAACAAAAGGTCTAATAATGACAGTTGAAGATGATTGCTTCTGACAAGTGAATATGAAGAATGGAGATTTTCATTAAGGCCTATCTGTACTATTTGAATTTTTAGCTTGCCTGTTCTGTTTTGATAAAAACAAAATAATTATAAATAACATATAAAACAAAGAGTATTTCACAGATAATGCGTATACCCTTGGATAACAAATCAATACTCTGAATATATAGCCACTGACACGAACAAAGGACCACATAAAACCAAGAACACAGCAAATTCCTTAAAGGGGCAGACCAGAGCTATAATTCGTGCAACTTCATTCCATATGCCATTTCGTTAGCAATAATACAAAAATTGATACAACAAGAATCATTATACTTCGAAAAATTCTGCAGGCACAGCTCTTGCATAAGCTAAAAGAAATGTAAAGAATCACAGTGTTGCTGAGCAGTTGTGTTGTCACTGTCGAAAAGACCCAGGCCATCCATAAATGATGTACTTCAATAAAATTCTTAAAAGCATAAGAATGTTTAACTAGACTCCAATAATGACAAATGCAAATGAATAATGGAACAGGATCGCCAGAAGAGTCTCCCAAGAATTTCGGAGTCATTCGCCGTGCTGCCACTAGTTTAGCTGTCACCCGTGAAGATAATAGAGCATATTTCTCCTTCAAAGATAAGATCTTAGGATTCACAGGCCTTTCTCTCTACTCTCTTTTATTCTCTGCTCCCCCAAAAGCCCAGGCTACTGTAAGGCAATTTTAGAAATCTCAGACCTCAAACTATGTAAGAAAGGCTTAATGGAGAAGTTCACAATTTTACATTACTCAGGGAGCTAAAACCGCGAAGACACCGTCTCGTCGTCGTCGTCTCAGCTTCAGCCCTCCTCCAGGCAGACTGGGTTCACCTGTGAGCAGTCTCTTCCGTCACCAGCGGCTTGTCAGTGCTCACCGAGTCTATTTCTGACCAAAACCTCGAAGAGTAAGTATTAACACATTTTCTGTCGGTGCCCTGGGTTCACAGCTTGGTTTCAGGAAGACTCTCCTCACAGCTACCTAGAGCTACTCCATATCTCACAGCAGTGTGGCCTCAAGAACCCTTCTGCTCTGAAATGCATGGATGACAAGTACTAGGCATTCAAGTAGATTCCGCTATGTTAGTGAGGACAGGCTGGTAGGACCGCGGGGTTTACCCTGCTGAGGCTCTGTCTGGGAAATGGAACAGGCAATCCATGGGCATATTGTTTCATAATCTTACGGAGCTAGGAATTCTTAAAGTTACCAGAAGGCAGCCATGGAAGGACTAATTATTGTCAGTCAGAGCGACGTGCACTATTAAAGGAGAAGAGTGCTAAAACATGGCGACCCAGACAGGTGGCTTCATTATTTCTCCTAAACCATGGCTAGTAGCGTGCAGTTGTGGAGCTCCAACAAGAAACACAAGGCAGAAATCCCAGTAACGGTAGAACAGAAATAACAGCAACAGTGTCAACAACGAATGACATGGATTGAGTTCTTAAGTGCTGCTCCCATAAAGGAGAGGGAGGCAACAGTAAATGGAACTTAATTTCTTCTGGAACTGTCCCCTAAAACGCAAGACTGATATAGGAGGTAATAAAGCATAAGCCACAACGAACACATCATGGGGAAGACAAAGCTAAGAACGAGCACATTTTAAGAGTTTATTCACATGTGATTTAAGTTTAATGGGTATATTTTAATAAAATAATTTAAATCTACCTCTATACATGAATGAAGTATTATGGAAGGAAAAGAGAAGATATATATATATATATATATATATATATATATATATATAGTTATTACTATCCATTTCTGTGTTCAGCCTGACACCCATTTTTCCCTTTTCTGTAAGTGCTATGATTACAGTTATATTTTCCCTATTTGCTGACCTTTGAGCCAAATGCACAGTGAGACTCTCTGTAGTCTGGTTCTGAGAAAGGAATTACCTGGCCTTTTGGGGAACAGAAAGTAGAACTGACCTGATTAAAAAAGACTCAAGATTCTACAACCTCAGGTCTACATTGGGATAGAAATTTTCTAGACCATTTGGAACCAGAATAACATCTTTTTGGAGAATTTTGTTTTCTAGTGTTATGAATATATTTAAATATTAGATTTAATAGATGGGTAGGGGAAAAGACGGTAGGTAGGTAGGTAGGTAGACTGGTTTCTAAAACAATTTATGAATATGGATATAAAGTATGATGTGAAAAACTGAGTGTATTCAAAAAGAATGAACTAATTTCAAAATTCCATTCAAATTAATTCACTTTTGAGATTTCATCAATATATTCTTTGTCCAAGTTGCACAGGTCAAACGTAATATTCTATGTCTGTAGGACATCTCATGGTTTGTCACCTTTATGTATGAAAACAACCCTTTAACTCTCTTTTTCTCCAAGTTGGCTCAGCTTTTCAAAAGTTGCTCTCTGATACAGCCGTTCAACACAGCATGATCGCTCCCTGTAAGACAATGTGACAAGGTTTTCCATTCACCTGTTCTCTAAAATGCCCTTAAGTAAATGGCTTAATACAATGTTTAGAATGTTGCGATCAGGTGGGAAGCCCTGCTTTTAACCACAGTGACTGCTGAGCACAGGTGATTGCAGTTTCCCTCCAGCCTTTAATCCACAAACTGTCAGCGGCAACTTGTTCCTCCTGGAATCAAGGGCTCCCAATCAAACACAAGTTTTTAAAACAATGCTTTTTTTTTTCTTTAGAGAACAAATCTTAAAACATAATCAAGAGGATTTTTCTGCTTGCTTTACTGATTTCTTCCTGTCGCTATGAAAATGTTCATTATACGTACCATTAACAATAATAAGAATCTCATTTCCCTTAAATCTCATTTAGTATGGCTTAGTCTTTATTTGCAAATCAAAATATATTATCTTATAGCTAATGTGGGTAAGTTTAAAGAGACACCAGAATGAACAAACACACTGAGATAAGAAATAGCATAACATGTGTGATAAACAATGAGTCACTCAGTGAGCTAAAGAGAAAACCAAATGTCAAGAATTGGCTTAGATTTGAAACTTGAAAGAGGGGCAAAAGATAGATCATAAAATGCATAGTGAAACATGCAAACTGCTGTGGACTTGAAATCATTTTTCTTCTGCCCTTCTTTTCTCCTGAGGCTCCAATTACACATTTGATAGGCTGCTTGACATTATCCCCAAAATCACTGAGGCTCTACATTTTGTAGTCTGTTTGTTTTCTGAGGTTCTTGGTTGTTATTTTTTCCTCACTGGGCTTCATTTTTCTGGGCTTTCTCTATCAGCGTATTCAAGTTCACCAGCCTTCTCTACTTCAGTGTCTCATCTGCTATTAAGCCCATTCAGTGAATTTTTTTTTCAGACATTGTATGTTTCATCTTTAAAAGTTATACTTCATTTTATAGCTTCCATTTCATTCTTTTTATGTTCGTGTGTTCCTTTAAATCTTTGAGTGTATTTATAATATCCATAAGAAATGTTTCATGTCATTTGCTAATTTCATCATTTCCATCATTTTTGTGCTTGTTTCTAGTGACTGAATTTTTTCTTTTTCCTAGGCATGGTCACAATTTGCTTCTTCATGAGTCTAGTAATTTTTGATTGGGTGATGGATATCGTGTGTATTTTACATTGTTGGAGACTAGATTTTGGTCTGTCAGGCAGTTAACTTACTTGATCCTTTTGAAGTATGCTTTTATCTTTGAGGAGTGGGTATAAAATACTCCTCAATTGGGGTTCCACAAAAGAATGAAACTCTAGTGTACCTAATCGCTTAACTTATCTCTGATGCAGTAATGCCAGCCTTGAGATAAATAAGAAATAGTTACTCAAATCATTTTCCATAAAGCCCCAGGTGAGACAGACTGGCAGTTTAGTGGCATCTTATACTAAGGCATGAACCCTGTGCGTCTCCCCGAAGGCCCAAGTGTTCACAAAGGACTCATCAGTCTAGCTAATCATAACTCAAATGTCCCCCAGCCCTGTGTGAATACTGGGAACTTCAGCTTACAGCTTCCCAGCTGTTCTTTGTCTGGCCATAGGGAGTTTCTTCATACTTACATATGTGCAGCTTAGTACGTAGAACAAATGGAAGGGGTTTCCACAGATGTTTCACATTCCTTCTCCAGGCAGCTTCCACCTCTCCGTAATTCTTCGCCACAAATTCCAGATGCACCCAGCTTCCTGGACACTGAACTCCGTCAGCTCAACTTAATGAGACCACTGTGTTCCGTTGAAGACACCCCTCCCTACACTGTCCGGAAAGTACCAGAAGCAGAGAGCTGGCATGATTGTAGGTTCATCTCATGTGTTGCCCTTCCTTCAATATCATGCTAACTGTTTAACCAATGACTAAAAATTGTTGCAGTAGTTATATTGCCCAGTTTTCTGATTGTGTGTGGAAGGAAGGTAAGTTGAAGAGTGAAAGTTTCATCTTAGAGTGTACAGATGATGCACAGCCATTAAAGGATTTTAGTTGGAAGACTGGCATGGTTAGATTTGTATCGCAGGTCACTCTAGGAGTTCTACAGAAGAAAAATATGGGAAAGAGTAGATGTGAAAGCGAGACGCTCCAGAAATATTTTAGTTAAAGCTAAACTAACTAAAGGATGAGATAGATTTTTGAACATAGAAAGTGAGAGGAAGGAGTTAGAGACAGCTCTCAGAATTCAAGCTTGTGTGTCTGGGAACACCAGCTTAAACGGGGAAGGGGGCCTAGCTTATGGTGATTGTAATTTTTTCATATTGCCTTTGAGGCATCTTTGGAATGTCCAAACACAGATAACCTTTGAAGAGTTGAATGTACAAACTTGAAACTCAGGGGAAAGATCGTGCCTGGAAGAGATCAAATCAAGAGTAACCAGCAACTCTTCATTGAAACGATAGAGGAAATAAAATGTCCAGGGGGAACACATAGAGTCCCAAGACAAGTGGGATAAAATAAAAGAACACTCACATGTGAGGGTCAACAGGGTAAAGTGGAGATGCTGAAGTCCTGAAAAATGAAGACAAGCAGGAGAATGAAGAGTTGTCAAGTCAAGGTCGTACAGACATTCAGAAACAGAAACTGAACTATGACTGCAAATGGAAGTTCCAGTAACATAGAGGCTAAAAGAATGGCCACTGGCTTAGGCAATTAAGGAGAACCCATTAGTCACTCGGGCAGGTGAGTGCAGGTGAAGACCAACACCAGCAGGTAGAGAATCTTAGAGAGCATGGAGAGCGAGTCTAGGTTAGTCTTTTGACGAATGAAAAAAGGAAGAGGACTGAGGAAATTGAAGCTAAAGGAATATATGGGTCAAGGGCATATACCTTTAGGATACGAGACTTGAAATCCTGCAAGCTGAAGAAAGCAGCTTAAAAATACAAGATAAAGAGGAAAACAAATGGGTTAAAAGTCTTGACCTTCACTGCATCACAGGAAAGGAAATAGGAATCGACTCCTAAGCCCAAAAAGATCTGTTCCGAGCAAGCGTTCATGCCTGGGTCCAGAATAATGGCAACACCTGGGTCTGAGGACGGAGCACCAGAGAGTTTGGGGGGGGAGAGCAGGGTGTTGGGGACCGGGAGCGAGGGCCTTATTCTGAGACGGACTTCATCCAGAGCCTTGGCGGTGACAAACAGCCTGGTTAGGGAACCATCACCGGAGGTCTTGCTCTCAGTGTGAGCTGTCACACAACGTTCAGAGGATTTACAGGAGGATGCTGATTATCACAACGATGACTAAAATACACCCCCTGATGTACCCCCCTCGACCCAGGTACTCCCTTCGGAACTATACTCCCCTGGCTGCTGCGAGTACTGCTGGCTGACAGCCCTCACAGCAAGTTCATCTCAGCTGGGGAGGTGCCTTCCTCAAGGTCATGACTCTCCCCTGGCCACCGTCCCACCCCATGACTGGTGGATGCAAGGATAGAGAAACCCAGCCTCCTCACCCCAACGTGGGATGAGCTGACGGGCCACCCCCGTTTCAGTTCCCAGCAGGGTCCGCTGAGGCCTCTGTCGTTCCTGGGAGCAGTCCGGTGTCCCCGCATCCGCTCCATCTCCTTCCCGTCCTCCTGAGACAGGGTTGTCACGCAGAACACATGACGGCTGGCTAAACTGGGATTCCAGGTATGTTCCAAATAGTGCATTTTATATTAAAAAGTATTCAGAAATCTAACTTTATCTGGGCATCCTGCATTTGTACTTGCTAAATATGGCAACCGTTCCACAGATATGGATTCTGGGAGCACTCCCTAACCAAGTTCCATCACACTGATTCCGCCTTCCAGGGAATCCAGCCTGGAAAAGTCAGGAAATCCGGGAACATAATCACCTCCTGGGTGTTTGGCAGAGAGGAAGCCATGTCTGCGGAGCAGTGGAATATAAACAGTGCCCCGCCGAGTAGCAATATATATACTAAAACCAAAGTTTTCATTCGGTGGTAGATTTGGATGGCCTACGATAGCAGGAGATGCACCAGCATATGGAATTCATCAGTAATTTGAGAAATATTGGGGGACTTGTACAATTATAATGACAGTGGTGGCCGTTGCTGGAGATAACTGATGCTTTGGAAGAAAAGATAACAAAAAATAGCTCAGACAGGTTAAATAGCACTTGAAGGTTAAGTGGGAAAGACAGGATTTCAAGGAGGCAAAGTAATCACTTGGGGGTAGGGTCACCCCTTCCCGCATCAAAGGGCAATCGGTTACGGGCCTGCCACATGCATATATTAAGACATGCCTTCCGTTCCCTTCCCTTTGGGCCTTAGCCTGTACTGTTCTCCAACATCCTTAAAAATGTTTGACGCATCGACGTGAATCTCACACAAAATCACAACAGGCCAATGGAGGTGAAGCAGAGTAGACAACGAACTTGGGGCCCAGTGGTCCTCTCACACCCTGCACCACACGGGATCTGCCAGCCTGACAGAGCAAAGAAAAGCCTGCTGAAGGCATAGCTAAGGCACTGGCTCAGAGAAAATATCCTACAAGAATGGGGGCCCATTCCCCAGAATGCAACACACACACACACACACACACACACGCACGCACACGCACACGCACACGCACACCTCTCAGTGCATTCAATGGCACTCTTTGCCGAGAGGTAAACGCATAACTCTGAGGACCAGCAGGTGACATAAGAGCCTCGCTGGCATCACTCCCATGGAACCACATGGAGAAGGTTCGCTTTCTGCCTCCCAGTTCTGGGTTCTGCGGGTTGCAAAGTCCCGACTCCCAGAGGCAGCCCCCTGTCAGGGAAACAGCATGGAGCCCACTAACTGGGAGCTCCAGCTATGGGCCTGGCACTTTGGGCTTCAGGGAAGAAGGGACCTCACCAGGCTGGGCGCAGAAAATTAAACCTGATCCTGAAGAAGAGGTAAAGCTACCACTATATAATTCTCACAAAAAACCCTGTCTATCGTCTCACTCTGCACAGATTAGGAAATTGAGTCTTAAGGAGTGAGTAGCATTGATTTATTGATGATGGCCATTCTGACCGGAGTGAGGTGGTATCTCATTGTGGGTTTTATTTGCATTTCTCTAATGATTAGTGAGGGGATTAGAAAGCACAATCAGTAACCACAAGATTGCCACAGGGATACCAAAGACAGTTTCGGGAATATAATCAATAATGTAAAGATTTTGTAGGGTGTCAGATGGGCACTGGGCTTTTTAGGGAGACCACTTCATGGACGGCGTAGATGCCTGACCACTGCGCTGCACACCTGAAGCTGAAGCTGAATAATACTGAATGTCAACTATAATTTTATATACATATAGTCACATAGGGTGTGGAGCACAGCATGGGGAATAGAGTCAGTGGAACTGTAACAGCTTTGACGATGTCAGAGGGGTAGTAGATTGGGGGAGGGGGGTTATCCCTTTGTGAGGGGTCTAAATGTCTAACTAGTACATGGTTTTGTACACCTGAAGCTCATTTAAAAAAAAGAAGTGACTAGTGAAAAGACATTTTCACTACAGTATGTCTGCTTAGAAGATGAATAGGACCTACGGGCTTCAGAGAGATAGAGCAGGACCATGGAGGCTGAAAAACAGCACTGAGAGGCTCAAATATAAATACTCAAAGCCTGACTCTGCAGTAGAACTTTCTGGAATGATGGACATGATCAATATCTATGTATGCTCTGTCCAACATGGCAGCCGCCAGCCCCAAGCAGCTACTAAGCAATTACAATGTAGCTAAAGCAAAGGAAGAATGTTTTAATTTTACTTCATTTTAATTAATTTGAATTTCAATTTAAGAAGCCACTTGTATCAGATAGCACAGCACTAAAGAATTCCTGGAATGTCTCCTGTGCTTCCATAAACTACACCCAGGGGCTAAAATAGCTGTTACAAGAAAAGCAATGCAACTCCGAATTTCCAGAACAAAGTTTCTAGTTCGCTGACCACACTTTTCTTCTCCCTCTAGTTTGGACAAATTTGGACTCATTGCATGCCAAATCTAATGCTTAAACAGAACAAATGTATCACAGACATTGATTAAAGACTTTTAGCTGCCACTGCTAAATACAGGGAAAACCTATATAATAGGTTTTTCTATTTTTCATTTTTCACAACTTCACGACTGGATAAAGTCTAACCTTCTTTCTCAAAAATAATGTATGATATATTAAGTTAAACAACTGCTTTTTTTTTTTTTCGTTGTTTTCATGCCTGTTAGCAGTGGGAGGGACTGGTTTCATTTTGTTTTTCCCTGTCAGATTCATTTTTAAATGTCTTTAGTTTATTGTTTACTGTCTGCAAACTTCTCCTCCAGAGAGTAAGCCCAAATAGATTTTTCCTGATTAAGTTGCTCATCGTTATTTTCTGAGCTTCCAATTAAGTATCATCTGGTAATCAGGCAATTTTGCGAAACATTAAGGCAGGATATATTTCAATTTTGCCTTTTAACTTTTAACTTTCATTAAAGAGAATCTATTTTGAGGCCACTGTTGAATTGAGACCTCCAAATATTTCATGGGTTTTGACACTTTGCCAAACCTACAAAAATGTACATTCTGCTTAAAAGGATTTGTTAAATTGAATTCTATGACAGATCATTTACCAGATTTAGTGTATTCAACTAATTTTCTGGCTTCTCTCATTCAATCTAATGAGTCACACTGAAATCCTTCAATTCTGGCCATTTCCCAACTTGCCACGAATATTTCGGAATTAACACTCTTACTCCTCAGGGGAAGTATTCCATGAGAGAAATACCACCTATCTTCTCATAAATGCTCATTTTCTCACCTGCTTCCCTGCTTACTTGAAAAAGGAGACGCAGATTTTTAAAGCCCAGAGTGGACTAGGCATGGGGAAAAAAACCACTCTGTCATTCAGAAGGGCCCAACTTTTACCTTCAAATCACGGCTTTCAAGGGACTGGCTAGATGTTGGAGGCCACCCAAAGAGAATCTAAGCAAATATTAAACTCTGTAAAGCCAAAGCACCAGCATTTGAATCCTGATTCCACTGCTGAATATTAGACAATATTTTAATTTACAGGGTGTGCCAAAAAATGTCTACACATTTTAAGAAAGGAAAAAAACTGTATTAAAATTGAAATACTCAATAAATACCGATAACAAAAGATGAATACAAGTCACGTTTGACTTCTGCAATTACAAGAGGTGCTCAAAGTGGTTCCCATCAGCGTCCAGACACTTCTGATGACAGCAAACTACTGCTGGAGCAACGTTGACCCAAGTGTCCACTTGTATAAATTTTTTTGGCACCCCCAGTATATAAACATTTATTTCCTCATGTATAAAATGGGGATAATTATAATACCTACTACCTCATAATGTGGCCCTGATAATTAAACACATGCAGTACTTGTAAAACACCTGGAATAGTGCCTGGCATACAAGCATACTAGCATAAGTTAATAAAAGTGTCATAAAATCGTAGTATGCAAATGATAATTAGAACTTTAGACGTCATTCGTTTTGTGTGTATATTTCACACGTACATGATCTTAGAAACACTTTTTACACTTACCTTTGGGGCTTTAGTATTTACATTCTAGAAAGAGCAATAAAATTTTTAAATTCCATTTAAAATTTGTTATAAGCAGAATTCACAGAAAAGGGTTCTTCATTCCATCTGGAAGTTGGTATTGTGAGCATTCTCTCACTAATATAGACATGAACTTTATATTCCTAAAGGAAATTGTGCCTACAGGGAGGGTAGTAATGGGCAGCGATGTAGCTGTGGGTACCGTATTTTTCATTTTCAGCAGATTTGCTTATTCAGCCAACCAGTGTTACCTGATCCCCTCTACTTCACTTCATTTTGTTATTTTATTCCCCTCTATTGCTAAGTATGGGCGGTAAAATTATCAACAAAATAGCTTTCGTGACATTTAGTCTAGTAAAGGATAAAGACATTAATCAAAAGAAATCACACAAACGTGAACTGCAGCTGACAGATATGAATTATTGGAGCATATTCACTGAAGAATTAGAGCTAGTCAAACAGATTGAGGAACATTCCCTAAAGAAGAGAAAACTGGGTTTATACCTAAAGGGTGACAGAGTGTTAACCAAGTGAATAAATGAAAGAAGACCCTTCCGAGAAAGGGAGCTGCATGAGGCAAGTCTCATGGAATAAAGTGAAAGGAATAAGGTGACGAGAATCCTCAATAAAGATGGAATTACAGGGAGCAGACCACACAGGGACGACAAGGCCACGTGAAGGAGTCTTACCCACATCCTACAGCCAACGGCAATCCACTGGAGGATTTTCACCAAGTGGGCACAGGACAGACAAGATCGGGTTTGCTTTCACACAATACCAGTGGGGGCTGCGATGAGAAGATAGATTGGGAGGCGGAGGAGAGCAAGAATTAAGTACGTCAGTTGGGAGGCTGTTTCAACACGATAGCTTGGTATAACAGGTGAGTAGTAATGATGTGAAGAAATATAAATTTGAGATATTTAGTGATCTTGACTCACTGGCTGTGGGGGAGGAAGAAGAAGGAGGGGTGGAAGATAACTTCTTAGCTTATGACTCGTATACCTGGACCTGATTTCAGGGCAGAAGACCAGTAATAGTGACAAAACTCTCCAAGGGGAGGCAGTGGAAATGGGAAGTCTTATGTTAGGAAGGTAATCCTTAACTCCGGGAACAGAGGCCAACAGATCTCTAAAATCAATAAGCTAAAAGCTAGCAGGAGGGGTGGCCGGGTGGCTCAGGAGGTTAGAGCATGTGCTCTTAACAACAAGGTTGCTGGTTCGACTCCCGCAGGGGATGGTGGGCTAGGCCCACCCGCATCTAAGATTGAACATGGCATCGAGAGCTGAGTGGCTGCGAGCTACCGATGGGCGACCGGATGGTGACTAGACTTGGAGCTGAGCTAGCGGCACCCCCCACAACTAAGTCTGAAGGACAACAACTAGGCTGTTCCCCTTCCCCAATTCCCCAACACTGTTCCCCTTCCCCAATCCCCCAACACTGTTCCCCTTCCCCAATAAAATCTTTAAAATAAATAAATAACTCTACCCATCCATATGACCCAGCCTGAAGGATACAGCTGATCTCATTATTTGCAGATTCCATATCTGCAAATTTGCCTACTTGCTAGAATTTATCTGTAACCCGAAATGAATACATGTGGCATTTTTCCAGTAATTCTTGAACACAGAGGTGAAAAATTTGTCAGCCGTGCACATTCCTAGCTGAAGTCAAACAAGGCGACACCGTGTCTACCTGTTTTACTCCTAGTAGTATAAACTGTCCTTTTAAACCAGCGTCCTGTGAAAGTGTCCTTTCCAAGTATATTTAGTGCCATGTTTGTCGTCTTATTATGCTTTTTGTTGGTGATTGTGCCTTTAAACTGGAAGTGGTTTCAGGTCCCAGGGCACAGGAGGCCGTGACGTGCCTTCAGGCAGGGGTCAGTGCTGCTGGTAATGAATCAATAACATTCAGAACATTTGTGGGGTTTTTTATAGAAACATACATAAAACAGGATTACGTTGATAAAAATGTTGTGGCCAGAGGCTCCCGGGCACTGACCCTCTATTTTCCCTGGGGGGCAGTGGCTCAGAATTCGCTGAGGCAGCGTTTCCCAGAGGGCAGGATAACCGCTGCGAACAATGAGCACCTACTGCGTGCTGATTCATGAAATAGTGGCGCCCTCTTCTCCGGCTGGGACCTCAGGGGACTGAGACAGGCTCTGAGACAGGACCCACCGAGGCCCTGACTCTGCTCTCACAGGCGGACATCCTTGGGAGACAGGTAGGAAGCAAGCTCCGAAAGGACCGCGCTCTGGTCACCACCTGGGTTGCGATGGTTGGTATTACCCGTCACAATGGCCCTTCTCCACTCTCCCAGGACTGGGAAGATGGGGGTCCAGGCCACTCGACCAGGGTCCAGGGGGAGCTGTCCACACTGGAACGACCGGCTAACCCATGCCAGACACCCTGTGGCTGAACACCAGCTCTGGAGTGTGCCCCGGGAAAACGGGGCCTGGAAAACGACTCACCCTGAGGTTTTTCCATTTGGGGCATGCACCTACTTAATGGGTTTCTTTTTCTAAGTGCCTGATGTTAAAAGGGTATTGATTTACTTGAACTAGGCAAGTAGGCTAGAGTGAAGGAATCTGTGATGGGAAATCAATAGTGAGCCTTCAGAAGCTGTGCCGAAATGCTCCGAAGTTCAGTTTGCTTGCCGCTCACCTCGTCTCAGCAGACAGTCCTCTCAGCGTCTGACCAGCACCTCTCGCCTGCCATCCCCCCAGCCCTGGCTGAGAGCGACAGCTCTGTCACTCCTTAAACACGGCCACTCAAACCCAGTCCATGGACCTGACTGGAAACACACCAAACCACTGGCCTCCTTTTCAGCTCGTTTTCTTACAAAAGCCACACACACACACACACACACACACACACACACACACACACACGTATATCAATTGGTGCAGATAAATATCAGGAGAGGAATCCTCTGAATTATTACTTTTGGAGTCCAGCTCAGTGAGTCTCAAATGGCTGCAGCATGGAGAACTGAGAAGCCAAGAGACAAACAGCACCTGCCAACTAGTAACGGTTCACTATGTGCCCACCATGTGCCACGCAGAAGTATTTTACCTGTATTGACTCATTTAAGTCTCACAATTGCGTGGGGTAGTGATTTTCATAATCCTCACTTAAGACATATAGAAATTGAGGGATAGATAAATGAAGGCACTTGCTTGAAGTTCCACATCTATCAAGTGACGGAAGAGAGATCTGAACTCAGGCAGTCTGGCTCTTGAGTCTGAGTTCTTACCCACAATACAATGCTGCCTGTCAAACAATCTCCAAAGTCCTGCACGTGACAGAACGCCTTGGTTTCTCTCCGGCAGGTCCTGGCACAATATGATTATCCCACAGGCTCACAAACAGAAATGTCTGAGTGAGAACTTGTTGGGGGCTTGGACGATTTCTATAACATCCAACTGCCTCGCAAGTTCTCAAGGATTAGTGATGTCTAGTCTGATGTCCATTACCAAGGTCAAGATTATCGCTACAGTGAGTTGAGGATGCTGTTTCTCCCTTTCTAGAAGAAGCCAAGCTAATCTGAGGACCAACAGGCCTTTGCCCAGCTTCTCATGTGGAATATCCAGTTCTCGCTCAAGGACGTGAGGTTTGGGTTGAAAATATGGTTTTGGTTTCGTGGGGTTAGGGAAATGATGACTTTCCTTGATTCGCTGACGACTGGCATATGAGATGAAAAAAGGTAAGGTGAATCTGAGATTACACGCTCAGGTGAGCCAGTGCCATGTTTATGGCTGAGGGTGACAGAAACTGAGGAAGGCGGGAAAGCAGGTAAACAAATGCCAGTACATCTGCTTTTGCTACACTGAGACTGCCAACCAAGACATCTGTTAGCCTAGGAGCTATGCCCTGTCAGTCAAGTATGTATCGGCTGCTTGTCTGGGAGATGCTCAGTGGCAAACACCCTACAAAGACAAACACATTGTATAAATGCCATAAAACACACTGGAGAGACTGCCAGCCACCGCAAGCCTCACTTGTAAATCTGAACAGCTCATTACCATCTAGAGAAACATCCAGATGTGACACTCCAGTCATGTCACATCTTTCGAAAGTGAGGTGATTCAATAAAAATAACCCAAAATAAAATATGCTTCCTACTATTCTGATAAATCAATAGTGCTGTGTTTTTCACAAACGTCTGATTCTGGCCATCATTTTAAGGTAGTAATCTGAACAAACTTGGGAGCAATGCTTTATTTCATTTGCTTGAGGATACCCATTGATTTCTCACATAGAAGCTCCCGAGCCCATCTAATTATTTCTAGGCAGCCTGCAACACATTTTAAACAAGACTGCCTTTCTTTCATATGCCACTCTCTTTGAGAGAAGAAATTTAATATCTATTAGTAAGAAAACAATCATTTGAAACACACACACACACACACACAAAAGGAGAAACGTCAGTAAATAACATCTATCTTTCTCAAATACTGGTCATGTTGTAATAAGTTAATGTTGTCATTTATATATTAACACAGAGCTACTTAATGCAATAAGCTATTGATTTTCAAACTTCTCTTCCGATGCCCAGGGTTCTGAGATGCATAACGAGCCTTGTTGGGTGAAAAAGAATGGCCAAGGGTGTTGGGCTTAGGGCCCACCAGCGCCATTCTAGTCAATTTTTAGATCCATCATAAATTGTAGCTCTACATACAGTGTTGTTTGGGGGGAAATTTTCTAGCTGAAAAATATATAAACTACCTTTAATGGAATTCTGTTTTGCCCAAGAAAAATATTGCAAATCCATTTCCAGCCTTCACCCTGCAAAAATGATTATTACGCTTTAGTGGTTTCCAAAATAATGTGCTTTGGCTATGCTCAGCTAATGGTTTATGTAATTTACTATTAAGTAAAATCTCAAATATAATCAAATATCACAAAATATTTAAGTCACGATTTAAGATAATATACTCTCAATCTGAAAAAAGCTAAACATGCAGATGCCTTTTTCTAAAACAAGTACCTTTCACAGTAATAATCACAATGAGGTAAGTTTTCTTTTCTTTTTCACACGTATCAGTCATCTTTCTTAGTTATTGTAGTTAAATTGATTATTTTCTCTCCAAAGCATTCTATTATCTCCACAAGGTTTTTCTATTCTTCCACATGAATACAAACGAAGCATTTGTATCATGCAACAAAATTAAATTTAGCTCATATGCCTGAAGTTCAAGAGCAATTTAATTTCACATTTATTCATCTGTGGTATTTCTAAATTTATGTGAAGTGCTGTTATTGTACAGAAAATTTTTCCACCTTTATAATGAAAAATAATTCAGTTATATATTCCATCAAGAGTCTACAAACCTATTTAAAGTTACATAGAAAAGAAATAGTCAAAACCTCCTAATACAATTCCTTCATAATTGTCAGTGTGTGACCAAGTAGATACACACAAGAATCATTTTATGCAAAATTAAACTATAGATTCATTACTATTCTTCATCACCTCCTTCAAATAAGAGAAACTAATTAATAGATTCATAACACTGAATGGAAACTTTGAAATTATTTTACCTCACATACCTTCATTCTATTGTTTAACACTAGGAAACTAGAAGCCCAGAAAAAAAAAGAAATGACTTCTTACTTAATAGCAAAATTGTGACCAAAACAATCTTCTGTCTAAAGGCCTTTCAACTACATCATCAATATAAAGGAATTGTAGCCACATGTCAAGATGGCCTTCCGTGAATTCCTACCCTCTCCTAGAAATCATATAAATAACTAAAACACACAGGACACATTCATTTAAATGCATTTACCACACAATTATAGGAATAAAGATTCATTAACATTAACATTAAAAATAGCAAGCATTAAGTCAGTAAATGACAATATACATACTAAGGTTGCTTATGCCATTTCAAACTCTTCATCCTTGGAAGGCCTCTGGGCTCAGGAGAGGGGCAGGCGACACAGGGCAGGGCTTCCCTCGGACACGCCCAGGAGGCCTCATGCCTGGCCCGCACCTCTGCTAGGCTTTCAGTGGCAGGAATTCGCTCTACTGGTAAGCGAATGTGCACCTGTCTGCATCACGGCTGCATTCTCATTTGAGTACCTGACTTCTCGCTCCATTCCAAAAGCTTGCAAGGAAAAATGTCTGTGCATGATGCCCCATTCTGGTCACTCTAGAATAGACATATATTTTTCCCAGTCTTAATAAATCTGTTTATGTTTCTCCTGCCGACTGGGTAGTTTGTTGCTTTTTTTCCAACAAATTAGGGGATGATTAGAAAGTCTAATTTAATAAATGGATAAGATGGCATATACGGAATTCACCTGAGACTGGGGGCAAGCGGACTTGAGGAATACCATAATCACTTGAGTACAAATAAGGAACGATATAATTTTTTTAAGTGAATGAAAGTGCCATTTAATCTGAGGGGTTTGTTCACAATTGGGACAGGCATGTACTCTCAAAAGCATCGGAGTCTGGGATTTAAGGTGAAGGTGAAGAACTTTTGAGCACGCCAAGAAACAGGCAATCATCATTTGGAGGTACTTGAAAGATGGTTTGACTATAGATCAAGAGAGAAAAGTTTGTTCCTAGACTGTTGAAATTGAGATTAAGCACTGGAGATGTGGGCTAGCAATTAAAATGTCACTGACAGAGAATACAGTGGTTTTAAAATTAAACCCAAATCAACTAGACTAACATAGTGGGATTACAAAATAAATATCTACTATACACTATGTGGGGAAAAAAAACAAAAAATCCTAATCTAATCTTCTCCATAAACCGCACTCCACTGAGTAACAAAAATTTGAACTTTCCAATTAGTATTATCTCAGTCACTTAGGGTTTAACGAGTCTCCTTTCAGTGTACTACACTCCCTTTCAAGTAAAGACATTCCATGGAGTCTCACAGTATCTTCCAAAGATGCCAAACAGTACCTCCCATCTGACTTGCTCTTCCACATCATGGCCTTGCCACCCTCCATCGAGAAGTGGGGTCTCTTTGTTTGTCTTGTTCCTTTGTTGCTTTCAGCTTTATATCCCACATATCAGTGAAGTCATATGGTTCTCGACTTTTTCTGTCTGACATATTTCGCTTAGCATAATAATCACAGGATCCAACCATGTTGCCGCAAATGGCACTATTTCATCTTTGCCTATGGCAGAATAGACACAGACAACAGTTCAGTGGTTCCCAGACGGTAAGGGGGGAAGGGGTGGTAGAAGAGGGTAAAAGGGATCAAATATATGGTGATGGAAGGAGAACTGACTCTGGGTGGTGAGCACACAATGTGATATATAGATGATGTATTACAGAATTGTACACCTGAAACCTATGTAACTTTACTAACCATTGTTACCCCAATAAACTTTAATTAAAAAGAAAGAAAGAAAGAAAGAAAGAAAGAAAGAAAGAAAGAAAGAAAGAAAGAAAGAAAGAAAGAAAGAAAGAAAGAAAGAAAGAAAGAAAGAAAGAAAGAAAGAAAGGTCTAACATTCCCGTTCCATATGGCGACATAAAAGGATCTTGTGCTCTCCTTCTCTCCTAAACACACCAAATCTATAGCTACATAAGGAACAACTTCCTCTGAAACAAACCTAAAAACTGGCAGAGCAGCCCCTCCGCATGGGCAAAGGGGAGAAGGCCCACATCGAAGTGAGTAAGAGAGGCTGGGACACAAGCGCCCCGTGAACCCCAACCCCATGCAGGGACTGACCACAGTCCCACAGTCAGGAAAGGAGCTCAAAACCCGGGGCTTCTCCCTGAGAAGCGAATGGTTGGAACCCCACATTGGGC
This sequence comes from Hipposideros armiger, assembly GCF_001890085.2. Taxonomy (NCBI): domain Eukaryota; kingdom Metazoa; phylum Chordata; class Mammalia; order Chiroptera; family Hipposideridae; genus Hipposideros; species Hipposideros armiger. The sequence continues at coordinate 2,946,780 of NW_017731520.1, read as the reverse complement.
ACCCCCAGCTTTTAAGACCAGCCCCTGAGAAATGAGCCCCCAAAACATCTCACTTTGAAAACCACTGGGGTTCATAATCCATGAGACCCACAAAACGATAGCCATCTGAGAAACGGCTCTTAGCGGGCTCCCCTCATGGACTCACCCTCTCCAGGCCCAGCACGGGAGCAGCTGCCGGAGGTGCACCCGGACTTTGTGTGGGAGAGGCTCATTTGCTTGTCTTAGAGTGTTGGCCGAAGGGGCAGGCACCTGACTTGACACACACTGGGGGCTAGCTGGGGGGCTCTCTGGACACGGCAGGGTGCCATCTTTGCACTCTCTCCCCCTCTGCTGTTCCAGAGTGTCTCCCCAAGGGGAGCTTCTCCACATGTCTGGTGCCCGGGGTTTTGAGGTGGCCACTGAGACTCCTCTGTCTCACCTGGCCCTGGTGGCCAATGGGGTCTATGCTTGCAGTCCCACAGGACTGTACATATTTGCACTTTCAAAGCTCCTGCTTGAGGGTCTGGCTTCCAATCAGCCTGACTCTCGGTGTGAACTGAGACCTCCCTGTGGGGACACTGACAGGTCTTGGCACACCCTCAACGCCTGGGAGTTATTACAACTAGGAGAGGCTGCTTGGACAACCACATAGGTCAGACAGACAAGCACGATCTAGGGCAGGAGGAACAACAAGGTGCACTTCCCGCACGAGGCCGCTCCTTCAAGGCTGGGAGAGGCGGACGCTTCATCTAATGCACAGACACCAACCCAGAGTCAGGCGAAGTGAAAAAACAAAGGAATATGTTCCAAGTGAAAGAATAAGACAAAACCTCAGGAAAATAATTTAAATAGTATACTCACAAGTGTTTATATCAATATTATACATACCAATTATATGAAACCTACTTTACATACTTGTTACTTTACATATCTGACATATAATTTACTTTATATATATATATATATATATATATGTTAAATATATTATTTTGTATAATTCAAATATTTTAAATTAAATAAGCCATATATATAAAATTACAACATGATTTTAAAAGTTTTTTTGTGTGTGTTAAATAAGGTCTAGGTCCCTTCCCCTCAAATGTAGGCAATTGCTTTAAACAATAGAGTATGACAAAAGGGATGCTGTGTGACTTGTAAAGCTAGGTCATAAAAAGCGATGTCGCTTCTACCTTGTCCACTGGACACTTGCTTTTAGGACCCTGAACCACCATGTAAGGAGTCCAGCTACTCCGAGGCTCTCACGTTTTTGAAAACCAGGCCACGTGTAGAGGCCATGTAGAGGTTGGCAGCCCAGCTGAGGTCGTAACCAACAGCCAACATCAGCCACCAGACATGTGGGTGAAGAGACCTCCCAGGGACTCCAGCCTCAGCCATCAAGTCATGCTCAGCCAGTAAGCATTCCTAGATATGGCTTCATACACCATGCGGTCCACAAATACCATCCTCCCCACGCTTTGTCCAAATGTCAGATTACAAAATCCATGAGCATCATAAAATCGTTGCTTTATGCCCAGAAGTGGTTTGTTATGCTGCCGTAGTAACTGGCCCATCCCCTGGCTCCTGGCTCCGCCCCTGGACGGTGTCTGGGCATACAAGGTGAGCTTGCATCCCTGCAGCGCCCTCTGTTGTAATGAGGCTGGTTTGTTCTCATTCCTGAACCATGCCTGCTACTGTGTGATGAGCTGTTGAAACATCATGATGGCTTCCACCATGACGGTTTGTGCCCTTAGATCTGTGACTCTGGTCATGAAGTCCCTCACACAGAGACCTCTCGGTCTCAGCTTCCGGCCTTTGATGGTCCAGTGACACTATCAGTCCCTCCACATCTTCTCACCAGAAGATAAGGAAATTTCCTAACCCCTTCACGCTCTGTGCCCACCTGGGGAGCCAAGGATGCTAACCATGTCACCCACTGGCCACCGCCCTTCCCGATACTTGTCTGCACCCATACCACCCTGGACAGAGCCCACCAGGAGATTCTCTGAGCCGGGCTGCCTCCCCTGGGTTTGCTTCCATGAGACCTGATGCTGTGGTCACGTTCTTCGCCACATGTCTGGATGCTTCTACCACATACACGGGGTCCCTTTCCCAAGAGAAGGAAAACGGGGGGGGGGGGGGGGGGCATGGAAATCCGACCTCTTGGCCACATCTTTTTCTTTTCCTTTCCCAAATCCACATGTTCCGAAAAGGAAGGTATCACGCTTCTACTTCCTCTCAAGCCAAGTCTTCTGCTACCTTGTATCTTGCTCCTTCCAAGGAGACATGCAACCTCAGTTCCCAGCTGCCATAACAGAAGAGGTATCATCTCTATGTTAAAGAATAAATGGTATCGTCTGACCTACCAGGCGTGGATCTTCATGTAGAAGCCATAAAATTACTGCCAAAAAAACAAACCCATATTGGTCTATTGCCACGAAAACATCATTCCTGTTACTCTAGGGAATCCTACACTCCAATCTGCAGATAGAAAAGGGAGCGGAAAGGTACCCGTCTTGCCACTGACTCTGTTTATCACACATTTCTTCACTTGGCAGGAATACAGTATGGCTGCAATATTGGGATCGTTTATAATATGGATTCAAAATCAGTTATCTTCCTCTCAGTGTCTTTATTGTCGTTCCGATTAATCCCCAAAACCTCTTTGGGGCAGATTTACTAAGGTAGTAAATGCTTGATTATTTCTTTGTCCCTCTTATTCATCATCCATTGTTCACTTCAAAAGTGGGCTACGTAATTCATATTTTTAACCAGTTGTCCCTTCTGCACAACCTTTAAATCAGTAGAAAAAGTCTCTGTCCCCATTGCCGAGTCATCCAAAAGGCCACGAACACCAATGTTAACCTAGAATTGAGTAACAGTCGGTGAGCAAAGCGAAATCTCTACGAGGGACTCTGTGTTAATTGAAGCGTATATTTCTGACTAACCCCAGTCTAGGTGTGGTCAACACGTCGACCAGTTTTCTGTTGTTTAAAGTCAACAGCCAATTGCTACACAAAATCGTGACAATATGTGTATCCCAATTCAACCATTGAAACTTGTCTTCCAATGAAAATTTTTAATCATATAAACAACTGAATAAAAAAGCGAACATGGAATGATGTTTAATTATCCATCTCAGTTAATTGACACCATCGCGTCATGCTGATGAGACCCTAGAGGGCAAAGAACTTCAACTTCACTTGTGTCTCTTAAGTCGCTGGAAGACAGGAGTGCCCTCCGTCTTGCCCGTCTTTGTATTCCCAGCACTAGCTCCTAACACAGAAGCGTTTTGAAAAGATGAATAAGCCTAGTCCCACCCTTTTATTTCACAACTGCGGACACTGGAACCCAGAAAGGACACACGTCTTCTCTCGTCCTCCTGTAAGAGCTGCTGAGAGGCTACAAAAACGAACCTGGACTCGGCGTGTGTGTTCCATTAATGTTGTTTGCTGTACACGTCTGTGGTTTATCAGCTACATACGCTTTTAGTACTTGCTCTAGTAATTTAGTTCAAAATTGACAACTACACTCAATTACACTTAGGTTCTTTTTGCTTATATTGATTATTTTTGCTTCTGATTAAGAGAGTTGACAATAAAACAAAAGAGACCAAGAAGAAATAACGCATAGAAAATATTCAATCAGTTTGGGACTAAAGACCTCACTACACCCTAAGCTAAAACTCTTCTTTGGCGCTAACGACATAAGAGACACTCAGGCGCAATAGCACAATTGAAGTAATTCTGCATATTACAGCCCTTTTGATGAAGACCAAAATCTTAAAATTTTCATGATGTTGAAAATTACGTTGTATCAAGCCTGTCACTTTAATTTATGTTATTTTTCATATATTATTTAAAATTAGTTTACTATTTATTGAATAGAAACATATATAAACACACACACACACACACACACACACAGTGCCAAAATAAATGTATACACATTTTAAGAAAGGAAAAACTGTATTAAAACTGTAATACTCAATAAATACTGATAACCGAAGATGAATAAATACAAATCATGTGTATACATTTTTTTGGCACCCCGGTATATGTTAAACCATGCTGATTATTTCTAGACCCCTTTTCTGGTATCTTGAAATTTTCACTTGAATTTAATAATATTTATTACGTGCCAACCAGAATTGCCTACCCTCATTAGAGTTTCAATCAAAAGGGACAAAGACACATGGGGGAAACACAAAATATAATTGAAACGTGCTATACACGCAATGTTTTAAGAACAGATTTTAGAAATAATTAATTCTCTCTGGGAAGACTGGAAAAATCCTTATAGAGGAGGTGATTTGAGCCAGGCTTTCAAGAATATGAGGGAAGTTATCAGGTGAATGAAAGTGGAAATAAGAAATAAAATGCAAGGTCTGAAGAAAAACATTCACAATTTTACAGAGGAGTGAGACAACCGGCAAACAGAAGAACAGCCAATGATTATGTGAGACTGGAACAGGGGAGTTTTCCTGGTATAATTCTCAAAAGAGAAGCTGGGGTCAGATTATGAAGGACTTTTTGCAGCACAATAAGTTTTCACTTCACCTTATAAGTAATGGAAAGCAATTTCTGAGCAGAGGGGTAATATATTTTGGTTTATAGATGAGAAAAAGAATCAACTGGAATAATGAAGAGACTCAAGACAGAAAGATTGTAACAAGGCCATTGAAATGGGCCAAACTGGATGACAGGAGCAGTACCAGGAAGAACGGAAAGGGGGAAACAGGTCCTGGGTATCTTTGAGTAGCGCATTCCAAAGATGACGATGGAGGAAACAGATGAATTAAAATTTCTAGGCTGGACAATGGAATGCTTGCTGACAGTTGTAACCAAATTGACAGAAGTGCACTAAAAAGAAAGAATCAGGAGGTCACAGCACTTAGAGGATACAACAGCAGTTACTTAAAATTTGAAATTAGAAAACTCAACAACTGACATCTAATTTTTATGCCCCTGGTGAAATCAATCAGCTGTATTTTCTTATCACAGGGAAAAGCAACATGAGGCCATGCCAAGGGCCAGCTCAGTCTCTGCTCCCGGCAGCCCCCTGAAGATATATTCTCATGGAGACGTAGCTGAAGCAGACAAGATGGTATTCTCAAACTTCCCTAATTCCTCGTAATGCCGTGTATTTCCCAATCCCAACAGCGTATCCCAAAGTGCAAGGGTGTTCATTCGCTTCCCACTCTCGCCCTCTCCTTCTCCTCATTCAGTCCTAGTGAAGACGGAAAGAATTACCTAATGATTCCATGAGTTTGGAATGTGTGTGAGTTCAAGTCCTTCGAAGTCCGTGGGAGAGGTTAACTCGGGGGGGGGGGGGGGGGGGGAATGCCTGCAGAAGACGAGAGGGAGCCAGACAAGAGCAGAAGAGTCCTCAGGACACCATGCAGTTCGACGCCTGCTAAGGAGAGATGGGCAGAAGAGCCTACAGCAGCCAACTGCAGTGCCATTCCAAGAGGCACGGCAAGGCCAGCGGGAGACCTCTAACTCAGGTCACCCCCCACGGGGGTCTGAGGTAAGGCCACACCAGTCCCCAAGCCGTGTTCAGCCACTGGCTGGGAGCAGCCCACAGGTAGCTTTGAAGACTGGATCCCGGGTTCTGGACTCTGTATAACTGTTCTAGGGACTGCGGAGTGGGTCATTTCAAAATCCACTGCGTGTGAGCCTAGAGCTGTGATAGCCTGATGCATCCTGTTTCTCTCTAACCGTCTGGCATTACGCTAATACAACTTCTGAGGGCCGCCGCAGGAGGAGACAGTCCCGCCTGCAGCTGTGAAAAGAAACCCAGCTCCCGCAGGCACTGAGAAATGCCTCGAGCTGAGACTGAGCAGAAGAGTAAGTTTTAAAGCACGGGTTTGGGACTTAGATTGCTTTGGTGTTTTACAACACAAGGGCAACAGGATTTTATTTTGGACTTTATTTTTGGACTTTATTTCACACTTCCTGAACTTGAATTTAGGAGCTGGTTTTTCTTGCTCTGCATGCTCTGCACCCCAGAAGCTACACAGGCTCCTGCCCGCTGACGACTCCCCACCAGGTCCACCCATTGGAACACACCGACCGGACAAGAAGAGGTTGGGTCACGGTGTTGGCCCCCTTGGTCCCTTCCTGCTGGGTCACCACGCGCCGGCTGCAAACCTCTGTGCGAGGCGGCCCTCTGCACACAACTCCCTCCACATGGCGGGAACCTCTCCCTCCGGGTTTCTCCTCAGGCCTCGGGTCCTGACAGCTCCCCCTGATAACCCCAGAGGACCACCCATCCTCGGCGCTTTCCCCACACCATCCGCACCCGCGTGAGCAGTCCCTTCATTAAGCTCTTCTCCATTTGCCCATTTGGAGTGTGCCCTCTGTTTCCTGCTAGCACTAGATGAAGACAACTTACAAGGGGAATTAGGTTTACAACTTTAATTTCTCCCTGGGAATCTGATAAAAAGAAGGGGGCTGCATTGATGACTTCTCATTTGAGGAACCTCTGATGGGCCCTTTTGGATATGTACTCAGATGCACTTGAGATAGGAAGTAACATGGAGGTGAACTTCACCCTTGAGCGCAGGACGTTTTAGTGGCGACAGCTACTTACTGCCCACTCCTGACGATTCCTCTAATGCCGGAGGAGCCTCAGCAGAGAGACAGCCCTCATCCACGAGCGCCTACATGGCTTCCACGACTGGCAAACGTGCAAGCAGAGCTTGGGATGCAATCCCTTTCCTCTGCCCTCCCCGTTCCCCCGGGGAGGCCCTGCCCGCAGTGAGTGGGCAGTCTGCTCAGCTCCTTGGGCCCTGCCCTTTGGTAGTGGGGCGTGTGCGGGGGCTGCCTCAATCCAGGCAGTTAGGACTCAGTGACAAAACTGGCCTAATTCCAAAATTCAATACTAACAAACACACCTGTATGCAAATATACGCCACTTTCCGAATTATCAGCTTTATGTGGAAGAAAGGGAATATTTGGACTTCCACCTGACCTGCTCCTTGGGGAACGGAGGTGGTATTGATTTGTCCCCTCCATGGCCCCCAAGAAACACTAAGTTAAAAGTTTCCCAGAGAAAATTCCATATCTTGCCAGTACAATTTCCTTGAGTTTACTGCACACTGCATAAAATATAATGTAATTAATATTGACCTACCACCAAAGACTAATACATGATTTCACTGCTTGTTTCACAAACCAGGTTAAAAACTGTAACGCTCAGCAAAAATGCAAAGCATTAAAATTCTATAGCAACAAATGAAGGAGTAAAAATAATAGATCTGCCATCATTGTTTGGAAGATTTCAACATATTTAGCTAAAATGAGTATGTAATTTTTTAAAGTCACCTTAAAACTGAGTTATAATAAATAACAGAAATTTTCGCATAGTGCTACCTTTCCTGAGTCTTCTATCATCTTCTGTTCAAATAAAGAATCGTTTTGTTGTTGGCTTTTTTTCCCTTTTCTTTGCCTCAGTGTGCAGGAGAAAGGTTAAAATCTGGGAATCCATCTCTGAGGTTAACTGTGAGTACTGATGATGGTGTCTGTTGAAATAGCTGCTGACACCAGGTCAGCACGAGTGATAGAAAGAAACATTGCACTGATAAGAGTAAGCCCTTCCTTGTTTTGTGTCACATTTGATAGCTAATGGAGCTCACATAAAAGTGTTGGTTGACAAAGATATATTATTATGTGAAAACTATTAGAGTTGAGAAGAGGAAAATTCATAACTTCAGAGAACCATTTCTATCTTAAACAATTGAAGAGTTGCCAGAGCAGTCCCCTCGAGTTCTACTGACAGGTGTGTTCAGAAAAAGATAATGCTGCTGGTGAAATTTCCTGACACGGATCACCATGAGTCCAGCGTTTGTCCTGGTGATGCTGTGATACACGTCTCCTTTGAATTTCACTCCTCCAAACAAAACAAAACAAAACAACGTACTTTCACCAAGGTTTGAGCTGGTTTGTGCTTTTTGCCAAGAACACAAAACTAACTTACCCCAGGAGGAAAGCTATGCTACAACACAAGCAGCATGCACCAGAAGGAGAAGGCATTGGCAACATGGCTCCGCCAAGAGAACCCAGATTCACAGAAAGTTGTTCTACACAAAAGCAGGAGACACAACTTGAGAAGGGATGGGCAGCCACACATTAGGAGCATTCTATATTAACTTATCACCTCACTCACTCATCAAACACAGACTTTCACTGAGCGCCACCAGGCAATTTGCTAGGCAAAGGAATACCTGCCCCAAGGAACACATGATCTCGTTAAGGATACGGAACGTATTTATGAAACTACAAATAAAAAAATAGCAGATACTACGTAATAGGTGATGATGAAAAAAGCTAAATATTTCAGTTTTAGGGAAATATACCTACGGCAGGCTGTTATGACCATCTGAATGAGAGACTAGAACTAGACTACATCCTTGAGGATTGGGGTAGAGTTTCCCCAGACAGAAAACGTTTTCCTATGGCGAATCATCCTAAAAGAGGTTACACCAGAGAGCTGGGGGTGGCAAGAAACTTGGGTATAGAAGATATTTGTGTTAAAAATCAAAATTCAGCTGAGTAAATTTGAAGATCTAACGGGCTTTATTCAATGGTTCATGAATTCAGCAGCATCCCATCCAGCAAACAGAAAAGGAGCTCCCAAGAGCTGCACAGAATGGAAGGCTTGTACAGGCAGAAGGAGGTAGGGCAAGGATGTTATTCCAGCAAAGGATGGATTGTTTCAGCAAGGTCACCTTCCTTTGGGAGAAGGCAGGGGTCCGTCTGGCAGATGACCACACTAGTGTTAAGCAGATAATTCCAGGTTGACTGGTTAAACGTCACCTTCCTGAGAGAAGCTGAAACTGTAGGTTAGATACTAAGTCTTGGTTTGCTAATGTGGGGCTTAGCACAAGTGGCTCCATTTTAGGCCTGTTGTTTCTTTGTTTTTACACCGCTCTTTCTAGGCAGGAGCATTTGACACATGAAGAAAACTGAGAGACCGGCGTGGTCCACATGGTGGAGTCTGAGCTGTCCCTGGTCAGAGCAAACAGGATGAAGGCAAAGATGACCTAGAAGTGACCATAGGTTGGGCACAGCATTAAGCAGTGGTTGTGAGGTATTCTCTGACTTCAAATCCTTGTTTACCCATGATGCATCAGTAAAGCCTAAGCAAGAATTAGCATGGCCTCGGGTGCATTGTGGGTCATTAAGAAAGGCCTGGTGCATACATTTCGGGAAGGTATAATACAAGTGAGAGCGGTTCCTCCTCTCCAAAGCCTACGGAGGGCAGGGAGCGTGGGGAGGAGGTGGGGTCGGAGGAGCTGGGCTGCCTCCGAAGGACCAGTGGGCAGCCAGGCAGAAGCAGCCTGAGGAGCAAATGAAGAAGTTTGAACAGAAGGACCTGGGGGGTTTGTGCCTGAACCCAGGAGAAGCCATTCTCTGGGAAGCGCCAGAAACAGCTGGGGTTCATTTTGATGAACCTCATTTCGTGGCAGTTAAGTTGACGGGAGATTTGCCATAACAATATGCCCATAAAGTTTGCTTTGATTTGATAATCACAGATTTGATAAGTTAAGGCTCCACGATGCATAGGGTAACCATCTGTCCCTTGGCCCAGGTCAATTCCAATGTATGCCACTTGTCCCAATGTAACTATCAATAATGCTCGTTTTCGCCATCCAGAGACCCAGCTTGAATAATAAATGACGAGACGACCCTGAGCGAACACTGAGTTGATGACACAGAAAAGAAACACCACTTCAGAAGGGGAGGCACCACTGAAAGATGAGATTAGATCTGAAATGTGTCTTGAAGGGAGAATTTACATAAAGAGAGAAAAAAAGTAATGATTTTATACAAAAAAAGGTATAAGGAAATAAACTCAATGAAGCCAATCCGCCAGTTTTTGCTGGTGTATATTAATTCTTTCCACGTGTTGTGCACAATTTTCTGTGATTTTACATACACGAACCCTTATACTTCTCGAAACCCTACGAAGGGGATACTATTACTAGTCCTTTTTCAGTGACGCAGAGCACTTAAGCTGCACAGTAGGGAGGTGGCAGAGCTACAACTGGACAGGCAGCCGGGCACCCTACAATACACTTCCTATCAGAGAATAATGATCAGATTGATTTTGCTCACGAGAGGAGAGTTGTAGATGAAGTTGACAAGATGGATTAACGTGTCTGCACTCCAGAGTTACTGAAGGGTTCTGAGATACTGACCTGAGCAAGGCATATTTTCAGAAGATTCATCTTCGAGAAGAGTGTGCAGAGGGGGATCAGAGTTAGACGTATGAGGTTGTTTTAATCACACTGGTTTATAATCTCAGATTGATTTTATTTGACTCTCTTACTCTGCACACTGGTGTGGACATAGGCGATGCCTTTAAGAATTGTGTGCAACTAAGATTTGTGGATAATAAGGCTAATCATCGGAATACAGAAAAAGAAAGTCACGGGGGAGGGAGTATGTACATATATTTCTGCATATGAGCATTTCTCGTTTGGAGACAGGAATCTAAAACAAAGCCCCAAAGCTGAGTGTGAAAGCCAATGAGAGGGCTGAGTGGACGATCAAATGGGAGAGGAGCAGTTGGGCTATGAAACAAGGTCAGTGTTTCAGGAAAGATCAGGCCTGCTGCTTCTTAGTAACACTGAGCCCAGTGGGCAGAAGCTTTGGTTCAAAACAAGAAAGGATCTTCAAACAGTTACAACTGTCCAAGAGTGAACAGACGAGGGGATTCCAGGAGCATTTGATCCCAAATGCCTCTATTCTGAAAGTCTGATCTACTGAATGTTAAACAAAAATGGGCAAGAAAACAAATGTAACTGACAGAGTATATACACGGTAGGTAAACTGGTGAGAAATGGACGGATAGATTGGTAGGTTAGATAGAAAGATATTAACCAGGTAAATACAATAGATAGACAGACAGGCAGATAAGTATTATTACATTGTTTTACCAAATTTCTCAGCTTCCAAAATGTGCAAACCCAATCAAGACAAGACTGAGTGTCTAAGGGCTCTGCCTGAAGAACGATTTTCACGGTACATGTACCAGTAAATGGGAAAAGGAAAATGATTGAAGGCTTTAGAAATTATTTCTAACATCTGGATTTGGACAATTAGCATTTGTTCTGGAGCTTAAAAGTGGGTAGCATTTGACATTATTAAAGATCTAGTGAGTATTGGAATTTGGGAGATTATTTTCCTGAAAGGTAAAAAAATAGATACTTGAAAGTATTCCTTCTCTCAGCACGTGAGGAAAACGTATTCATGTTTCCTTTATAAGCATCAACATTTGGGAGATCCCACGTCCACTGTGGTGTTTCTTCATGTCCTGGATTGTGTATGTGTTTACGTGTATAACACAAAAATGTAACGTATATTCCTGAAAATTTAAATCATATTCATCTCAAACAGTACATTTAAAAAGTAATTGCTCGTCCAGAAGCCGGCGACTGATCTGCCTCGCCAGAGAAGAGTGCAATGATGGTGCCAACTTGGGCCAGTGAAGCAACATCCTCCACAACTAGATTGAAGAACAAGACGACAGCAACTTGTCTGTTCCCCTTCCCCCAATTCCCCAGCACTGTTCCCATTCCCCCAACTCCCCCAATAAAAATCTTTACAAAAAAAATAAAATAAAATAAAAAAATAAAAAGTAATTGCTGGGCCGCCCGAGTGACGCATTGGTTAGGAGTTGGCTTGGGATGCCAGCTCTGAGCAGCAGGGCCCCGGTTTGGATCCCACATGAGGGCCAGAGACGCTATGCCCTCTACAGCTAAGATGGTGAACAATAGCTTGACCTGGAGCTGGGCTGCCGTGAGTTGCCGGCAACAGCGTAGCCTGCAGTGGGGCTGCAGTGGGCTGCCATAAGCTACTGTGAGTGGCCGGCAGCTGGCGGGAGCAGCCGTCCAATGGCCAGCGACCTATCTGCCTTACCCGGGAAAAGCGCAATGATAATACCAACATGGGACAGTGAAGCGACGTCCTCCACAACTAGACTGAAGAACAAAAGGACAGCAATTTGTCTGCTACCCTCTCCCGATTCCCTAATAAAATCTTAAAATATATATATATATATATATACATATATTTATATATAAAATAAAATAAATTTTTTTAAAAAGGGCCAAAAAAAAAAAAAAACAAGGTAATTGCTGGAAACTGTCTAAACAAGTAAATCAATTAAAATCATAAACATTTACCCTAATACACACCATACACACACACACACACACACACACACACACACACGGTGCCAAAAACAGAAATGTATACACATTTTAAGAAAGAAAAAACTGTATTAAAATTATAATATTCAATATATACCAATAACAAAAGATGAATACAAGTCATGTTTGACTTCTGCAATTACAAGAGGTGCTCAAAGTGGTTACCATCAGCATAATTTTAATACAGCTTTTTTCTTTCTTAAAATATCTATAGACATATATTTTTGGTACCCTCTGCATATACCGGGGGTGCCAAAAAAATGTATACAAGTGGACACTTTGGTCAACGTTGCTCAAGCAGTGGTTCGCCGTAATCAGAAGTGTCTGGACGCTGATGGGAACCACTTTGAGCACCTCTTGTAATTGCAGAAGTCAAATGTGACTTGTATTCATCTTTTGTTACCAGTATATACTGAGTTTTACAATTTTAATACCGTTTTCCTCTCTTAAAATGTGTATACATTTGTTTGGCACCGTGTGTGTGTGTGTGTGTGTGTGTGTGTGTGTGTGTGTGTATCATATGCAGAGTTCCACTTCCTTTGCCTAGGTAGTTTATATCTCACAGTGGCCCAAATGAACATTCCAGTAAAGAATAAGACACCTGTGTTTTAATGTTTATATATTATTTTGAGAAAAAAATGAATTCTGCAGATAAACAAAAAAAATATTTTTGCTTTTAAAACATTTCAGCAGAAAAACAACTAAAGGGTTTTTTTAACTTATATTTCTTAGGTTATATGATGAAGCCATTATTTCCAGAGAATAATTCCTCTTTCCAGTTGCATGAAACCATTGTCATAATAATTCGATTTAGATTGGAAAGAAACAATCATAGTCTCTTTTCAATTAAGAGACATACTTCATTTTCCAATGCCTCCATTCTCTTCATTTCTCCTAAAACTCATTATAAACCAAATAATTTTATTCAGCCCAAGCAGCTTCTGGAAATGCAATCAATGGTTACACTATAATTGTGAAGTTTTAATGTTGTCCTTTTTTTCTCAGGAATATTTTACATTAAAGGGCAGAAGAAACTCTGGCTCTTTAAAAATATTTCCTTAAGGTAGTATATCTGCTATGAAAAAATTATATAAGAAAACTATAGCTTTTCTCCAGGATTAGTATGATATAGTATAGCATTGTTAAAATACATTTTGCAAGATGGGAATGTATCAAGAAACAATGATTGTTATTATATGGTCAAACAGAGCAATTAAAAGGAAGTTTTTTTAAAAAATTACAATGCTGGGTATGTGGATTTTTAAAGTCAGCAAATTCAAAATGCATTTTTTTCCCAATATATATTTTTTGACATTTAAGATGTAATTTCACAAGAAATGCTATTCTTCTGAAAATTTGGTAATCAAGCTGGACTTTGTGATAAGATGTATAAAGGCCAAAATGAGACATATTTTGAGGTAATATATTGAAATAAAATTTTGACAAAGGGAAGAAAAGAAAAATAATTTAACAATAACTCATAGTTCCAAGAATTTCAGCCAGCACTTCACATATGTAGTTATCGCATTTACCCTTTTCAACAATCCAGAAAGAGTATTAGCATTGCCTGTATTTTAGGGATGAAGAAACAAGCTGAAAATGAATCACTCATTTACCCACAATCATACAACTGGTTAGTGGCAGAGTAAGAATTTCACACCAAATGTCAGTTCAAAATCTTTCCTTTTTAACATGAGGATTCTTGGACCTGCCGTTTCTCTCCCTCACTCACATCCAAGCCAGCACTGCAAGATAGAGGGAAATACTAGTAGGACTCTAGCCACATCGCCATTTTAGAGAGTAATTTGCCAGTATCTATGAAAATTTTCAAGACATTAAAGCATATTCTTTTATTCAATAATTCACTTTCAGAAATCCATCCTATAGAAATTCTTGTTGTGCACAGGTGTGAAACTTCAACAGTATCTATAATTTCAACAGCAACTAAAAAATAAGATCCACCTAAAGTACACAAATAGGGAATTACTTCAATATATTTATTATTGAATTATTTCAATATAATTCCACACCATCAAATTGTATATAGCGATCTATGACTGATAAATTCCTATGTACTTACACGAAAAAAACTCTAAGATATATTTTAAGAGTAAAAGCAAAATAGAATATTTAAAAAATAACATGATCTTAGTTATGAGTTATGTTAAAATTACAAATATATGTACATAGATAACATACATAGATACATAGAAAGAAAGAAAGAAAGAAAGAAAGAAAGAAAGAAAGAAAGAAAGAAAGAAAGGAAGGAAGGAAGGAAGGAAGGAAGGAAGGAAGGAAGGAAGGAAGGAAGGAAGGAAGGGAGAGAGGGAGAGAAGAAGAGAGGGAGACAGAGAAAGGAGAAAAGGAAGGGAGAGAGGGAGGAAGGCAAGCTGACAGATGATAGATTAGATAGACAGACACATAGATAGATAGATAGATAGATAGATAGATAGATAGATAGATAGATAGATAGATATAGATAGGTGATAGAGAGATAGATGATAGAGAGATAGAAAGAGAGATGATAGATAGATAGATGATAGATAGATAGATAGATAGATAGATAGATAGATAGATAGATATGGTGACATTCAGGAAGAGACCTTCCTACCATCCAATGCTACTTTTATTTTGATCTCGTAACCATGATTCATCTTTCTTCCTAGAAAATCAGCCCATGCCACAGAGCAAAGACCAAGAACTCAATGCCTCCAGCTTCCGCACAGGTCTAGCGAAGCTTCAGGACTGAATCCACCACATTCACCACAAAACACAAACAGCATTATTTACCGTTTTAAAGCCCTGTGACCTGAATCTCCTAGCCGGGCCGTCACAACACGCATAGTCCAAGCATCCCAGAACCATTCAACAGTAACAAAGTCACATTATTCTGCTATTCTATACTAGTAAGAACTCATATTTATTCATGTGACAAGCATTTCCTGAGGGTTTACCGTGAGCCAGCTTCTCAAAAGCGGTGTTGTCGGGGTAGAAGGGATGAATCAAATTAGACGAAGATCGTGCCCCGAATGAAACAAGCAACCAGAGTGGATGCGCTGTGAGTTATATGTGCATAAATGACACACTTGAAGGTCAAAGGGGAGCAGGTGACCTTAGAAAGGCACAGAAAGCAGGCACAAACTCTTGCCTCAGTGGTCTGCACATCTGGAAGCCCGGGGGCTCTCTGTAAGATTCGAAACTTTGAATGTAAGTTGTTCGTGTAACTTTCTTGGCTTTGCTATTCACAATACAGTAAAACCTTGGATTGCGAGCAACGTGGTTTGCGAGTGTTCCACAAGACGGGCAAACATTTCTAATACATTTTAACGTGGTCAACGAGCGATGTCTTGCAACATGAGGAGTTTGTTTCCGGAACAAATGATGCTCGCAAACCAAGGTATTACGGTTCTTTTAAGCCCTTGCTGACGCTGCAGCACTTTACTGTGCAGTGTGATCAAGATCAAGCCCACGATGCTGGAGACACGCAAATTTCACCTGTGGGGGCGGCTCCAATTCCTCGCTGCGAGGCTGGGACAGTCATTCAACCTCTACCCTCAGTGTGGAAACAGTCTTTTCCAAAAGTAGCGGCCACATCAATACCTCTCCTCAGACCCTGGCTGCTCCCTCCTAAAGAGAAGAAGTCAGCGTCTCCTCTTGAAATTGGGCACTGCTCATAGCCACACGGTCACTCAGAGAAGAGAATGTGGCACAAGCTAACACGGCCACAACTTCCAAGGCTAGTCTGAGAAGCGATCTCTCTCTCTCAACACTCACCTTTGCAATCCGTCCACCACACTCTCAGGAAGCGCCCAGCAGCCCATGTCACATCCACCGGCACAGTGTGAGCAGAGGGGCCTTCCGACGGCCACAGACCCAGCTTCCGGTCTTCCGGCTGCGGCCTCGGCACTGTGGAGAAAAGAGAGGCCCTCCCCGTGTGAATTCTGCAAACATAGCAAGGTTGTTTTGATGTCATGTGCAACAAAGATAGAGGAACCGGAACACTCAACGTCCTCATCTGGAGAAAAAGAATAAGAACAGTATTTGGAGGTGGTTGTGAAGATGAAGTGAGGCAATGTGAAGCTTTAGGGACACCAGGCAGGTACTACGTAGATGGGAATTACTATTACCATGGGAGTCCCCCTCTGCTCCACTCCACCTCCCTGGTGGAAAAGTCAGGCCCCCTTCCCAAATGGCACCCTTGCAGGCATTCCAGAATTAAACCAGGCTTGAGTTTTGGGGGAGCTAGGTGGCTTTGAGCAAGCAGTTTGTCCGTCCCTAACCCTTTCCAGGAAACTTCAAGCTCTGAAGATAAGAATTAACAGAGATGAAGAAAGTGGATGGAACAGCCAAGAGTGAAAAAAGTAGACAAAACCTCCTTTGTGACGAACCTGTTTCCCAATGTTTTGGTTGTCACCTAGGGCGGTATGTACCTGTATAATGTCACACACACACACACACTCGCCATTGGAAACGAGCCCTTGTGTGATCAGCAAGCATGCTGCTTGGTACTCAGGGCACCAGCTCAGAAATCTCACTTTTCTCTTTGCTCATCCATTCGTCCATTAGACAGGCCCTTCCTGAGCCCAGGTGCTGTGCAGGTACCAGCAAGTCAAGTGTATATTCCCCCTGGTCTTTACCCCTGACAGTGTCCAGTCTACAGGTAGAGGAACACAGGGGAGCCCTTTCTCTTTTTCAAGGCGTTCCTTCTTCTCCCCAAAAATCCTTAATATTTTGCTTCCATAAAAATGTGTTTCAGTTAAAGTAGTCAAAATGTAAAAAAATTAAGTTGCATATTAATGCATTTTCAATTTATGTTGATATTCTTCTCCAGTAATTTACATTATCTTCTCTTATCATCAATTGAATTCTCAACAAATACCTTTGGATAATATTTGCTAATGTTAATATCAAACTATATATCTCAGAAACCATATTAAGTGACTTGTATATAAACAAGTCAGTATATTTTATTTTGCTATGCAGTGGATTTCTTGCAGAGCTGCTTTAAATGTTGCTTTAAAAATATATACCTGTGAAATGCTAAATTTTGCCACAAGGTGGCACATCCTGGATTCTGAATAAACTGTATCATTGAAGCAGGTCTGGAAAAAACAATTTCCATAGAGAATATATTCTCTCTTTCATGTTCTTTTAAAGTAAATACCATTGAGATAAAGCCAGTTTGGGGAAAGGAGAAAAAAATCTAAGCACAATATATACCACTAAATGCTCTTTCAATGATGTGTGTGTGTGTGTGTGTGTGTGAGAGAGAGAGAGAGAGAGAGAGAGAGAAGGCTGTTGCCATAAAGCATCTATTTAGAAGGAACTCCGGCTCCTGAGTGACTAGCAGCGTGTGACACCCAGATGTCACACTGGGTAGGCTCTTTCCTCACTTACTGGAAATCCCTGATTGCTCCTTTATCACTTGTAAGGAGTCTACCTCCCATTCCATGTGGGATGCAGGGTGGACTATGAAACCGTTCCCTTAGGAATGTCTTCTCTAGCCTTTGAGGGAGTCTCAGAATACAAAGCACTCATTCATCCAACAAACATAAGTGGGCCCAGATGACATTCCAGGCGCTGCAAACGCCAGTACAGCGGAGTGACTGAGACGGCGGGCCCTGGAGCCAGGCTGCCTAAGTGCGGAGCTGTTTGCAGCCCTTACTATCTCGTGTGTGAAATGGGTGTAAGCATACAGGCGGTCACGGGGCTCAGATAACTCAGTACAAGTAGAGATTATAGAAGAGATTATGTTTCAGTGTTAAGCTTGGTAGGCATCAGCTATTATTAAGAGGCACCGCAGTGGATATAATCACACCCACAAACACCGTGACACTCCTCCCATCAAAAGGTGGGGTCTCGGTGCTTTTCCGTAGGTGTCAGCTGGCCTTGGTGACACATTCCCAACAAACGGAATGTGGCGACTTCCAGGGCCAGTTTCTAACAAGTGGCACCACTTCGTGGTGGTCCTCCCTTTCTGAGGGTGCTCCCCCGCAGAACCCTGTCACCACCTTGTGAGGACACAAGGCAAGGCCATGTGGACGGGTTCTGGCCGACAGCCCCAGCTAAGGTTCCAGGCAGACGTGGCTGTGAGGGAACCACGGGGGGCCCCGGCCCCCACCTTCACAGAGCCCCTGGGGTTGCTGAGCATAGCAGAGCTGAGCTGCGCCATCCAAGCCCTGGTCACAACGCAGGTACAGGAGCCGAATAAAAGCTGCGATTGTTTGAGGTCACTGAGTTTTGTCATGGCCAGTCGCTCGTCAATAGATAACCAGCAGAGGCACTGTGACCCACACACAAGAAGGCCCAGTTCCCTCCTTCAAAGAGTAGTCCAGCCTCGTGGACGGGGACTGTGAGACCCACACAGCAAACTCAGGGACTTCGGGTCCCACCGTCCAGAACCCCAACCTTCTCTTCACTGCCAGCACTCTGCTCCGGCATCTGGGGACGCTGCTAACGACACTTGCCCTCTGAGGGTTGCTCAGTGCCCTTGCCAATCTCCCTGCCCTGCGTCACCGGAGATGAGTCACCTGTCGGAATTGCACATCCGATCCCCGGCCCTTCGCCCTGCCCTCCCACTGCCCGTGCCCACAGTCCATTCCGAAGCGCCCCACCTGCTGCCAAGGCCCTCGGTGACCTGCTCCGGCCTGGGCCTCCCCCCGTTCCACACGTTGTGGTATTTGCTCTGCAGACTTCCCTGCTGCCCTTCTTACCCTTGCTTCGGAAACCCACAGAGCTCCCAGGGCCCCCCAGACTCCAGCCTCGACGTCGTGTTCCAGCCACAGAGCTGGAAGCCTTGCGTCTGGACGCCTGAAGGGCAGAGCAGATCGCACCTGGGGGTTCTTCAGGGGGTGACACGGCAGTTTCACCAAGAACTTCTCAGAAAGCTGCCTGAGAATCCCCTTGACACATCTCTCCTCCCGCTGCAGGTTTCCACACGGAGCAGCTGGCTCAAGTCTTCTCTCTCCATCGGGCTCTCCTACTGTCAGGCGGCTCTGCCTTCCATGCTTCCCCGTCCCCGTCAGGCACCGCGCCTGGCCTCCAGGCTCCCACTCCAGCCGCACAGACGAGGCAATCCATTCCAGAGAGCTCAGTGGGTCAGGCTCCCCGGTTCCCCTCATTCCCTCGGAGCGGAAGCGGAAGGGCACGTCTGAGAAAGGCACTCTCAGCTCTCTCGCTTGCTTTCCTTACTACAAAACGACAACGACAACAGATCAGCCCGTTACTTGATTATGCAAACGACCTAAGAAGGAACATTGGCCCCTCCACGTTAAAGTCCAGGTGAGTGGGAAGTCGCACATGCTCATACACGCGTGCTCTGCCCCTAACACCCTTCACTCGGCCACGCTGTCCTCACCTCCAGGCCTTAGGAAGTACTGCCCTGCCCCTACTTCCAATCCCATCCCCTTCTCCTGCCTAACTTTCAATCACCCTTCAGGTCTGAACCGGATGTCCCCTCCGGCAGGAAGTCATCGCTGGCTGCTCCCCTCCCCCTGCCCCGCAGCCGGGGTTCAGCACACCCCTTTCTGAGAACAGCTGCTGTCACCCAATTACAGGGCTCACGGTGCTATACTGTAATTACCTTCTGTCCCCTTCCAAACGCAGCGAGAGCCATAGCTAATTGTTTTGTTTACCACTGTATCTCTTGGTTCATTGTGTGGCAATCGTAAGTGCTCAATAAATATCTGTTGTTGGTGAAAAGAATAAATGGAATAACTTGTGTAAAGTGACTCACACAGAGCCTGACATGCATCTCCAACTCCAAGTCAAGCCACCTCTGTCTTTATACTGATCAGGTGGGTGCCCTGCTCAGAGACTCATCCTCGCATCTAGGACACGTTCATGTCCATTGATTTAAATACAGATCTCTACTGAACTGCTCACCGAAGTCAATAAAGTATTTATTTTTAAATGGCCAGGGTTTGAAATCATGCTTCACACACACACACAAGGTACTCAAGAAATGTGGGTGGACTGAATGAATGGAGAGACAAATATGAAAACGATTTCGATACAGCGTGACAAAGGCCAAAATCTATACAAAGGACAGATATGAGTATAGAGGGAAAAAATGTCAAGTAAGCTTGGGAAAGTTCTGGATTTACAATGCGAGCTTTATGAACGGAATCTTCCCAAGGAGGGAGAAGAAACAGCATGGACCAAGGAAAAAGAGGCATTTCACATTTATGACAAGCGAGTCATCCGGGATATGCACTAAAGAGAGAGAGAAAGAAAATTAGGCAGGATGTGCTGAAATGGTAGGGCGGGGCCAGTTTGTCAAGGTGTTTGGGGGCCGGCTGCCAGGCTGCAGGGTTTTGCACTTTGTCTCCTAAGTCACGGGGCAATAATAAAGGGTTCTGAGCCGGTGATTATAATGCCTGTAGCGTTCTGTCCCAGAATTCTCACTCTAGGAGCAACAGTGAAGAAAGAATGTCCAGTGTCAAGGAGTCCAATTCGGGGCTGACTGTATTGGTCCGAGGCAACAGATGCAGCCGCCTGAAGGAAGTCTGCAGTGACGGAAGAGACAACAGCTTTAATGCTGTTTAGAAAACAGTTGACGGAGACTGCCTCTGAGGGGTGTAAGGGATGGAGAAGTGGAACTCGGGGGACAATTCTCAAGCTCTCCGCTTTGGGTGGTCTGGAAGGGAGGGATATCACCACCAGCCAAGGCAGAGCGGGGAAGCAATGCCTTCCAAGTGCTGACGGGACGTTCAGGCAGAAGTATTCAACCCGTGATTGGAAATCCGCCTCCGGGGCCTGCCCCTCCTTTTCTGTCCCACAGAGCGCATGTCACCACTTCCAGGAATGGAGGACTGGGGCTGGGTGCCAACTTCACCGTTTCTCCAGCTGGACCGATGTCAACATGCAGATGCTCCCATCACTAAGCGACCACAGTGACACCGCTGCCTCTCCTCGGGGATCGCCAGACAGGGAGACACATTTCCTCAACCTGACCTGACTTTCCTCAAAGGAAGACAGGTCCCAGTGGAAGCATAAGCTGATCGTTAGTGAGAAACGGTTCTTCAGAACCATCCAGCCTTTCCCTAACAGCTGCACATCTGTACCTGTTAAGTGGGACCCCATCCAAGTTCTTCTGCCTCTTATCTAGGGTTTGTATATGCCCCCATTGCTGATCGCCTCTCATCACGCCATTAACTCTCCTTACAGAGAATACTATGATTGTTTTTCAGCATCCATGTTTCACTTTCCCTTCCTAACAGCATCCAGATTTTTAGTCAGATGTACACCCCATCCCCCATGCAACCCATGCACTTTGGGTCAAGCTGATTGAAAGTCTCCCACGTCATAGGCTGACCTGAGTTGACTCAAGCCAGCAAACAAGTTCTAGTCTCCTGGCCAACATCACTGGTGTATTGTTGGCCATGGGCCTTAAACAGTCCAATCAGGGTGAATCTCAAGCCTTGCTTGGACTGTTCAGGTGGAGCGCTTTCCTCCACAGGAATAAACAAGGACACACATTTACTTGATCAGTCCTGGCGGCCGTCCTGCAGTGAGGCGAGCGGGCCTCCCACCACAGGAGACAGAGCAGAGCCAGGAATTCCTCAGATCACCCAAACCTCACACCATCACCTTCCAGGTAATGATGCCAACGTATTTTCTTATCAATGTTTCAGCAAGCGTGAACCATATTTTCTCTTATTCATACCCCGCAAGGCATACTGACTACCTCGGAACCTGGAAGGGAATCGTGAACCGAGCTGAAGGAAGGGAGGCTGGCTGGTGCGGGGCACAGCCCAGGCTGAGGAGTGGGCATCCTGATCAGGACGCTGAGAACTCTTGGTTAGCCTGTCATTTGCTGTGATGGGAAAGCAACAGGCTCTTCACAAACACTGCATCCTCCCAGCGGGCATATCACTCTCCCTCTCAGGCCTCCACGAATGTCACCTGGTGGTGTGGGCGACAGGACCGATGCGGAACCGGCACCCCTCAGTAAGAACGCAGGAGAAGCCTGCTGCCACCCATTCCACGTGCGCCGTTCCCTTAGAACGGGGAGTGCTTAGCAACGGGTCTCCTCAGCTTTGGGCCTCAGCTGCCCTAGGTGATAAATCTCACTGATCATCTACTCGTCTATCTATATCTGTGTAAATCTACACCCACCCCTGTAGCCATAACCATAGCCATATCTGCAGCAGCCCCACACCTATATCCATCAACACGCTTATGTCTGTGGACACATATATCTGTATCTATTATGTCCGTGTCTGTGTGGAAGTCTATACATCCAGCTGCATACATAACACTATGCTGTTGCGACCTTAGGGCTGTTATAGCGATTAAACGAGTTAATAGATACAGGTGCTCAATGAATGGCTGTTGAATGAATGAAAAGCGCCTCCAGCATTGTAACTTCTCAATAGAGGCTAGGCTTTACTATTTGTATTTATTGTAGAAAAGGCAGCAACAACAGAAAATCCCAATGGAAGCTTGCTTATCAATAAAGACGTGCGTCACCTCAGACAATTTCACGTCTGGAGCAGAGCAGATGCTAGGCACAGCAAAATTAAAGGCTCAGGGGCGTCGTCCGACGCTTGACCCCTCTCCACTCTGCCATCCTCACACGGCGATGCCCTTGCAGTCGGGACTCTGTGCTTCCTTGCTCACACCCAGTAGAAAAAGAGAACACTTTCCCCCAAGCACAGGAATTCAGCCCTTCCTTTTTCTTGGTCTCTCTCTTGACCCTTCGCTTGTCTAGGTGGCAAGCAGCCAAAAGTGACTGTCCAATTTAAGACTAACAAACATTTTTAAAAATACTAGCTAGCTCCCAGAGCCTGTGGGGGAGCTTGGGGACACACAGCCAGGAACAAAGCCTAAAACCAAACCATGGGTCTAGTCTTGTGAGGCCGCTGCTACCACTGAGCAGTGGCGCCTGTACCCCGGTGCACCGACAGGCTGGCATGGGAAAGGATTCACAGGACCAGCAATGCCTCGGGCACCATCTAGACCCGCCTGCAGGGAGGCTGAGGAACCAGTGCACGGCCATTTGGAATTCTACAGTGGGCAGTGGGCTCTGACCTCTCGCCAAGATTCATGGGGCAGGAATGCCCGAGCCACACAGAGAGATTCAGAGGGCGGGCAACCGGGAGGCCCACTGCAGAGCTGTGCCAGGGGCTCCTGCCAACTCAGCACCCACACGGCACGGGGCTCCCTGGGGGAAAGGACTGCGTGAGCAAAACCTAAAGCGCTCGCTCGCCAAACCCTGTAACACTTCAGGATTCAACCAGAAGTGAAAGGGGTCTCCATTTCCCTTGGCGGCAGGCTGGCACGGCGGGTCTCTGGTCCGGTGGGCGCAGGCAGCATGGCTGGAAGGTCTCCAGCCTGCATCGGTGGTGGAAGAATGACCCAGAAGACACTGAATGTGGAGAGGCCAGTGTGGCGCTGTGCAGGCAAGCGCGACTCAGCCAGAGGCTAAAAGCAGCGATGGTGGCTCATCCAGCCATGAGGCAGGCAGCAAGAACCAGACCAGAGCCCAGGAGGGCACAGGAGGTGTCCTTTGGGGACCCTAAGGATACGTAGGAACGGGGAAATCAACAAGAGGCCAGAATCCTTCAAATGAAGCTTGAAACTAGCAAGATCTGGGTTTCAATGCTAAAATCCAAAGTCCCATATGGGTCCCATATGTGATCAGAGCAGCATCTGGCACCCGATTTCCTGGAAGGGGAGCTCTTAGAAGGAGGGAAAGGCAGAACTTTGCTAACTGTTTTTCCTTCTTCCTGCGGAACATGTGAGGCCGCTGTCCTGGAATGCTCTGCCACCCGGTTTTTGTAAAGTTGTTTTCTTCTCTACATTCAAATCTCAGCAATGAAGGCACGTTCTCAGAGAGTTCTGATCTGATGCCCCAACTACTCTGATCTTATTACTCTATTTTATTGTCTTCAAAGAACACAGAGCTAGCTCAATTCTTCAAGATTATTTCCTGTTATGTTTATTGTCTGCCCCTGCATAAACATTCATCGGAATGCCACAAGCGTTCACCCTGATAACTCCTTCCCAACCCTTCCGGTCCATCCAGTTTTTCAACAAGAAAGAAGTGAGCCATCATCAAAACTAATACCAGAGAGCAAATCAGAAAAACAACAGAGAAGCTGAGGGCAGGACAGGCACCAGATAACATCAGTTTATCAAGACAAATTATTTTAGGAGCCAAACTAGGATGCTTACATTATAGTAGAGCTAGGTGATAGCCAAAGGAAAAGAAAAAAGAAATGAAACCACTTGGGCTAGCTACCATAGTGTTACATGGGGTAAGGAACCAAGAGTTCCTGGAACTAAGTCCAAAGACTTCGTTTTCAACCTATGTCCTGCCAAGTGTGGCTCTTTGAGGGGTCGAGGATCTATACCCAGCCCCCCTACCCCCAATGACAGAGAATGTACAAGTACGCTGGAGTAGGAATCTGAGCATGGGCTTCCGGGGGGGCAGGGGGCAGACAGGCTGGGCTGGAGTCCCAACCTAGCCAACCAAGATAACCTCTCAGAGACTAACCTTCCCTATAAAAAGGACAAACTAATCAGCCTCTTGGTGACTCGATCTGTAAACTAAATTATAATAGTAGCACCTGTTAAGGGTATGATTGGGAGAACTAAAATAATTAACACATCTAAAATCAATAGTTCAGTTCTCTGCTCATAGTTAACTACTATTCATTCATTCGACAATTATCCATTTACGTGATTATTCATGTTGTCTATCTTTTTAACGAACTACTTAGCTGACTCAAGTGATAATAGCTAGTGTTCGTTCAGCAGGCCGTGTACTAAGCACTTAACAAGCATGAGCATTTTTCTATTTCACAAAAACCCTATGAGAAAGGACTATCATTGCTGCATATTACAGATGAAAAGAAGTCAGAAGTTATCCAAACAAAAGGCCAGCGGGAACCCAGGCGATGTAAGCCCTCCCTGAGCATAGCAAGCTCACCTAGAAGATGAGCAGGAATTCTGGGGATGGCACGGAGACTTGCTACTTCTTTCCAGGTTATATTTTTGCCCCCGAGAAATTTTTATTTTTATTTTGGAAGGATCTCTTACACACTGCGATGCTGACACCTGGCACTGGGACCTCAGAAAACAGAATTCCTTCTCCATGTTTATACCAGGTGTCAGAGCATATCGGAAACTTAATTAGAACAAGATGTAAATGTACAATAATACCTGATTCGCTGGTCTGTTTAATTTCAGGAGTTTATAGTTTTTGTTTGTTTTCATTTTATTTTTGCTCTGCTGAAGGCTTTTGATAGATCTTACCACTGCTAACCAGGCTGTGACATTTTTTGATTATCTTCTTCAGGTTTTAAATGACACGCATAAATTCACAGAACATTAGATCTGTAGTGGACCTTAGCAATCGTCTATCCAGTCCAATGGCTTACAAATTATTCTGAATAAATGAACGAATCCTTTCGCTGTAACCAGAGATGTTTCATTTTATTTGTTTCATAGAGCTAGCTTCCATTTAATGTTTCTTTAAAATCAAATTCGGGCCGGCCGAGTGGCGCGTTGGTTAAGAGTTGGCTGGGGAGCGCGAGCTCTGAGCAGCAGGATCAACAGTTCGGATCCCACATGGGCCAGTGCTCTGCGCCCTCCACAGCTAAGATGGTGAACAACAGCTCGACCTGGAGCTGGGCTGCCATGAGTCACCGGTGACAGCGTAGGCTGCAGTGGGGCTGCCATGGGCTACCATGAGTGGCCAGCAGCCAGCTTGAGCTGCCATGAGCCGCGGTGAGCGGCCGTCCAACGGCCGGTGACGGATCTGCCTCTACCGGGAAAAGCTCAAAGATCACAATACCAACATGGGCCAGTGAAGCAACATCCTCCACAACTAAACTGAAGAACAAAAGGACAGCAACTTGTCTATCCCTCTTCCCCGATTCCCCAACGCTGTTCCCTCCCCCAATTCCCCAAAAAATCTAAAAAATAAAAAAAAAAATTCCATGGAGAATGTATGTGTGCATGTTTGTTTGTTTATATTAAACCACCATGATGATCCAATGAGAAAACTGTAATCACTCATTTTCCATTCGTTCATTCATTCAGTTTAGCCCCACCATATGCCAGAGGTTCTCCGGCCAGTGGAGAAGAAGAAAAAGACTTGTTCTCTGCCCCAGGAACCACGTGGGCTAGTCAGGACGGCAGACATGCAGAGATAACCACAGCCAGTGGGAGTACGGCCATCGCAGGAGCTTGCAGGGGACTGAGGACATGGAGGAGGGGGATTCAGGCGAGCTTTCGGAGGGAGGTCACCTAGCGCGGAGCCTCAGAAATGGGATGGGGGAGGTGGGAGAATTCGGGGCAAAAGCAACAACCAATGCCAGCAAGAGCAAAACTGAAGAGCTCAGCATGGGAAATAATTGACAGGGCTGAACTTTGAGATTCATTCCATATGACAGGTACTCAATGAACAGCTGGTTAGTTGATTAGCTCATTAATTCATCTGGGGGAAACAGGCTAGAAGAGGGGCTAAAAGTCAGCTCATGAAAGGGCGCAGAGGCCGACTCAAAGAATTTGGATTTTATTCTCTAAACTGGGAGTTGAACATTCAGATGTCTACACGGGTCTTAGAAGAAATGTAAGTGGGCTGGGTGTAAAACAAATAGTAACCTTGGGGACACTACATGAAGGGCCTGCCCCTCTCAGGTGCCATATAAGACGCTGTCTAACGTGGGTGTCTACCATGACCCTGGCCCCCAGGCTGCACACACACATAGTACTCACAGTGTAATGGGGTGCTTGCCTCCATCATGAACCCAACACGATGTGACTATAGAGGAGGGGCTTATTCCATTCCAGTAATACCTACCAGGAAGGCATTACTGATGAGATTACCCTTGAGAAGGACTTGAGGAGTGAGTAGGAGCTCATCTCTCTATTTCCAGTCGCACCTGAACGCTCTTTAGTCCAATCAGGCCAGTCGCCCGGTCCCACAACCCCCCACGCGCTGTTACGTCCTCTCTTAAGCCTTTGATTATGCCCGGCGTGCCCCGCCTCCTCCCCCCTTACGCATCCAATTCCCACCAACCCATAAAGGCCTAACGCAAGCCTTCCTCCTGTACAAAACCCACGAGGACCTCCCAGGTGTGAAATGTTGAGAACGTTCCAGAGGCAGGACGCTACTGGGAGGCTAGAAGGCATTTGGGACACGGCAGAGTGTAGAAAGGAGGGTCTCACCACGTATGGGGAGAAGCTTACACATTTGGAAGTCACAGACTCACTGGCTCTGTGACTATAGGCAGACCCTTCACCTCTGTGTTCCTCCGTCGTCTTAGCTCTGACTGGAGGCTTAGCCTCATGATCATTAAGGTCCCTTTGAGTTCTAAGACTATACCTGTGATTTTGCAAAGAAATTTGGTCTGTTGTGTTTCCAGTAGGATCAGCTTTTACCATGTTTCTTATGTAACATGATTAGTAGAAAATCACTAATCAGTGGTAACTGTATGGAAGACGGTCTTCTCTGTACCATCTCTAAACGCTGTGTAATTCCTACCCTGGATTTAGGAAACTACGCAGGTCACAGGTCCATTGAAATATCGCCCTGCTACTGCTTTAATCAGTTCCTGTTACTCTATGAATCGACCACTGTGGGTCCTTCTCTAGACTCTTACAGTGCCATGGCAGTGAGAAAATGGAGGGCGGGTGGGGTACAGACCCGAAATATTAAGACACGGAAACACTGCCAATGGAAAACAATACACATAAACTAGGGAATCAACAAAATGATGCCAAAATAATAACTGAAAAAGACATTTTTTATGAGATATTAGTAATCATAAATCACTGAGAAAGGATTGTTTGCATTTTATCAGCTTTTACTACTCATTCAGTTTGCTTCGTTCCAACTTGCTGTATTAGCTATACTTTTGGCTATACGCAAAAGAACCATCTCTGGCTAGAGTTAAGCAAAAAGCAAGTCTATTGAAAAAAACACAAGAGTCTCCCATGAGCTCCAAGGAAAAGTGAAGAATGGAAAAAACCAGATCAACTCCTGGGACCTCAGCAGTGGGGCTGCATGGACCTTCTCACACAGAGTCGCCTTCAGTCTGACTTCAGCTGCCATGATTCCCAGTCTGTATCTCTACCCCTCCCCACCCATTTTGATTCCTAGGAGACAGCACCCTTTGGACACAATTTGGGTCAAATGTCTTCCTCAGGCACAGTCAACTTTGACAAAAAAACATTTCTTACGAGAGTAACATATCACAAACATGGCCACAAGGGGCCCAGCCTTGTAGATAAGGCGGTAATGTTGGCTCTAGGAAGCAACCTCAAAAGATGTCTTCCTACTGTATATACATTTTTCTGCTGTGTATTTTTTTTACTCTTCCCCTAAATCCCTCCTCCCCCAGTTACATATTTCCATGTATATACATATATATATAAATATATATATATATATATATAGTTGTATAAAACTGCACCTTGAGTGGACTTAAAATGTCCTGCTAAGTGTATATATTTTATAAAATTTAAATAATGAAAGGGCAGAAAATGGTCTTCAGTTCCTCTACACATTAAAATGTACACAACTCAATTTGATTGTGTGCACTGTATAAAAGCATCCAAGCTTAACTAAAATATTCAATACATGGAGACCAGCCATCAGATACGGTCTGTGATAATGTAACTTTTACTCTGACAACTATGGATATTCTTTCTGGATCATTAAAGATATTCAGGAGCCGAGAAATGAAGCCATGCATATTTAGTCAATGAAGTTACGGCAAAAGAGCCAAGAATAAGGGGCCGGCCGAGTGGCTCAGTTGGTTAAGAGCTCGCTCAAGAGTTTGAGCTCTGAGCAACAGCGGTTCGAGTCCAGCCCGAGCTGAGCAGCCGCTGAGCTGCCAATAGGTAGCAGGATGGCTCAGCTAAAAAAAAAAAAAAAAGAGCCAAGAATATACAATGGGGAAAAGAAATTCCCTTCAATAAATGGCACCGGGAAAACTGGACCACCACATGTAACAGAATGAAACTGGACCACTGTCTCACACCACACTAAAGATTGGCTCAAAATGGATTAAAGGTGTGAATGTAAACCTGAAACCATAAAACTCCTAGAAGAAAACATAGGTGATAAGCTCCTTGACATCAGTCTTGGCAATGATTTTTTTTGGATCTGACCTTAAAAGCAAAGACAACAAAAGCAATAATCAATAAGTGGGATTACAGCAAACTAAAAAGCTCTCTGCACAGCACAGGAAATCATCAAAAAAATGAAAAAACATTTCAAAAGGGAGAACATATTTCCAAATCATATACCTGGAAAGGGATTAATATCCAAAACATATAAAAATTTACACAACTCAATGGCCAAAAAAAAAAAATCCTATTAACACTGGGTTGTCGGAAAAGTCATGACGTATTTTTCTATGTGTTTCATTGTAAAAATGCGTCATGACTTTTCTGACAACCCAATAATTAGACGGAGGATCTAAATAGTTTTCCAAAAAAGACACGCAATGGCCAACAGGTACATGAAAAATGCTCAGCATCACTAATCATCAGGGAAATGAAAATCAAAACCACAGTGAGATGTCACCGCACACCTGTCAGAATGGCTGTCATCAAAAAGACCAGAAATAACAAGTGTCGGTGAGGATATGGGAAAAAAGGGAAACCTTGTGCATTATTGGTGGGAATGTAAATTAGTGTGGCCACCATGGAAAACAATACGGAGGTTCCTTAAAAAACAAAAAATAGATCTACCATATATATGATCCAGCAATTCTACTTCTGGGTATTTAGCCAAAGAAAACAAAATCACTAATTTAAAAACCTATATGCACCCCTGCGTTCACTGCAGCATTATTTACAGTAGCCAAGATATGGAAACAACCTAACTGTCCATTGATGGATGAATAGATAAAGAATAAGAACATGTGGTATGTGTGTGTGCACGCACGCATATACACATATAGAAATATATGAAATCTTGCCATTTGCAACAACATGGACGATGGATCTTGACGGCATTATACTAGATGAAGTAAGTCAACCAGAGAAAAACAAACACCTCGTATGTGGAGAATTTAAAAAACAGAACACTAAGCTATAGATACGAATAGATTGGTGGTTGCCTGAGGAGGGTGCTGAGTGAAATGAGTAAAGCGGGCCTAAAGGTAAAACTTCCAGTTATAAAATAAGTCATGGGGATGTAACATACAGCAGGTGACTATACTTAATAATACCGTATTGCATATTTGAAAGTTGCTCAGAGAGTAAATCTTAAAAGTCCTCATCACATGAAAAAAAAAAATTTTGTAACGATGCAGAGTAACGGATGTTAACCCGACTTATAGCAGGGATCATTTCACAATATATACAAGCATCGAATCATTATGCCGCCCACCTGAAACTAATACAATGTTATATGCCAATTATACCTCATTTTTAAAAGATTTTTTAATGAAAAAATATGATCAGTTCATTTTCTGAAAGTAAAATCTAGACCTTCATCAACAGCAGGTATTCTGGGAGACAAAGGATGCATACAGTATGTATGTCCCGTATGCTCCTTTCAACAATCTGTGAAGGAAGTTCCTCTCGGACAATTTCAGGGACCTCGTCTAGACCTTCACCTTCCTCCTGTGGGATGCGTCTACCCCTACTTCTTGAAAGTTGACTTTTTCTTGGCTTCCTTGATATTGGGCTATCAGGTTTTCCCCATCACAGGCACCTTTTCCCACCTACAGCCCTGTCCACCAGGGAGGGAAATCATCCAAGACTCATTTTTCTTGTCTTGTCTTTCACTACCCTTCTCCCCTTACAGAACTCATGGATGTAACTGCCACCTCGGGGCCAAAACTGCCAAGTCTATCCTGAAAACCACCTCCTGTGCTAGTCTACTGCTTCTACAGAATTCCCCTTCTATGTCTCATTCACACTGGAAGGGCCGTATTATCAGCCCAAAACAGTATTATGCCACAAACCAGATTACCTCCCTATGTTCATTTTGAAATAACAACTACCAATTTTTCCCAGTCTTGGGAACATTCCAAATCCTTGGAAATCACGGAATGATCTTTCTATCAAATGGCACACCTCCTCAGGCCTGCAGACTGGTCTGAATTTGGGTATTTGACCACCAAAGTACGACTTTCCCGAAACCCTTACGGTTCTTCAGAAGTGTAAGTCTAACATGCCTGATACTGTATCATTTGGGGGGAAATTGCTCTCGCTTGTAAAATGAAAAGCAAACAGCAAAAACACGAGAGAATCTCAGTTCTCTGTCGGTGAAGACTTCTGACTTAATGCAGTAGGCACGGACTGTAGTGCAGTGCTCCATCGTCCCACTCTCAGAATAGACTGGCATCCCTTAAAGCGCTGCTAATTCTGGAAAACCACCTATAACCTATCAGAACCAGCCCAAGCGGATGATGACTACAAGTCCCATGATGCAAAGCAGGAGCCCTGACCTCGGTTGGCCTGAGCTTCTCCTGAGAATTGTCTTCTGCTCACCTGTCAGGCAAACTAGGGAGCGTAGCCTCCATTGCCCAAAGCCTGACGTATATAAAAAAAATAATACAGCTGGAGGGGAGAAAGTAGAATTCTTACCACAAAACTAGGTTCAACCAGCTGCCAGAGGACCCTGGCCCAACTCCTGCCAGCGCCGCCGGGGGCGGGCGCCCGGGAGTGACGTCACTTCCGGGAGCGGCGCCCCGCCCCGCCCCCTCGCTCCCCCGCGCGGGGATCCAGGGCGCAGCAGCCCGGGCAGAGCCCGGCCGAGGCGGAGAGCAGTCGCTCAGGAGGCGGAGGATCACGTGAGGCCGCTGGGTGCCGTGGGTGGAGGCGGAGAGCTGCGGTGCGGGCGGGTCGGATTTAACCGTCCCGGGAAGCGCGGCCGATCGGGATTGCGGAGCGGGCAGAGGTAGGGACAGGGCCGCGGGCGATGACCTGGGCGCCCGCGCGGGGACACCTGCGCCGGGTGCCAGGCGGGCGGCGGGCGGCGAGCGGCAGGCGGGCTCCACCGGGGGACCAAGGGGCGCCGGGCCAGCTCAGGCCACCGCCACCCCGCCGTGCGCACGGGGCGGCCGGGGTGGGACAGCCTTGGGGCTCCCGCGCCCCCTGGAAGTGGGGGGTCTTCCACCCACCGAGCCCGAGCCCCGTGGCCTGCTCAGACGCGCAGCCGACACTCCCGGGGTCGAGCTGCGCCGGGTGCCCCCACGTTGCTCTCTGCACCCACTTCCCTCGCCCGCTGGCCGTGTCCGGGGCTCGGGCTCGGGCCACCTCCCCTGTCCGAGGGCTTCCAGAGCAGGACGACCTGAGACGCTGGTGCTCCGAGCATCCGGACGCCCGGCGACCGTGCAGACAAGACGTTCTTGCGGAGCCCACCGTTTTCTGAACGTTTGCGTAGCGCTCGCCTGCTTTTGCAGCCGGCGGCCGTACTGATTGATGTGCGTCCTCCCCCAAGCCCCCCAAACCCCGCAAATCCCCAGCCCCCCCCAGCCTCAGGTAGTCGCGTGGCAAAGGGCAGGGCCAGCGCGCAGGCCTTGACAAAAGGCTGCGGGTTCAAACTTTTATTGACTTCTTTTTCGGGGAGGCCTTCAGGCGGAACCGAGGAACGGTGAATCAGCAGCTCAAGTTTCTGGACGCTCTGAGGATGGGGAAGGTTGCCCAGAGTCACGTGCTGGGTGAAAAATCTCGTTTCAGCACCTTTGCAAGTGCGAGTGGCTCACCTTCCACCTTTCTCACCGGTGGCGTTGCGTAGATGTGTTTACATGCTGTTACGTGTGATTTCATTGGTCTGTAGCTATTCGTTTATATAAGTTTCTTAGCTTAGTGGTGAGCCTTGTTTTTCTTGGTATTATTATTCAGTTATTCTGAAATTAGTCTTTTTGACAACAGAGGTTGTTGAGTGTGAGTTACGAAGCTTTGTTAAGGACCCTCAGTTTACAGCATAGCGGAGTTAGTGAGTTTAGGGACACGATGTAGAACATTTAACCTTTTAATCATTTCATCCTGTTGGATGTAAGTTTAGTGTTCATTGGGTTGTATTTGATTAATTTAATATGACCAATTATTTTTTTTCAATTACATTTGATCCTGGGATTAACGAATTGTTACTTTAAGAGCATCTAAGCTCATGGTTCACTGTTACTACTCTGGGTAATTCTTTAGTTTCACTAAGTCAAAAGATAATGTGAATAATTTTCCTCTTTCCTTTCCTTCCTTTCCTCCCTGTACTGTATGTAGTACTGTCG
The DNA here is from genome assembly GCF_001890085.2 of Hipposideros armiger. Lineage (NCBI taxonomy): Eukaryota > Metazoa > Chordata > Mammalia > Chiroptera > Hipposideridae > Hipposideros > Hipposideros armiger. The sequence goes on along the minus strand of NW_017731520.1, from coordinate 2,913,375 downwards.
GGACTATAAGCAGGAAATAAAGCTTTAGGAAGGTCTTCGCCACTTTTCCTCTTTCTGACTCTTATAACTCAGGTGAAGTGAACATTGCACAAATCCATCACAAAGAAATACAGTGTGGAAAACAAAGGATAACATATAAGTGTCAAGATTAAAGGTGTGAAGTAGTTCTGCTCTCTTTACCTTGCAAATGGAAATTCTTAGAGATGATATTTTGCAATGCAGGGAAGAGATATGGGGTGTTTTTCATTTTAAATAAGAGAGTGTCACAAAAATAAAAGAAATGGATGTGAACGTTTTGTTTCTTTTGGATACTATTCCAGATTAAAGACTAATCTTTCAATGTATTCTCCCCATTTTTAGACAGTGAATCCCTGAGAGGACAATAATGGATTGCACGGCAGTTATTCTCTAAGTGTTTGGATTCAGCAGTGTGCAGCTTTGTTGCAAAGGCCCAAAGAAGATGGCAACTCCTTATGTCCCAGTCCCTATGCCCATAGGGAACTCGGCTTCCGGCTTTACAACCCACAGAAACCAAAGAAGTTCTTCTTTTGGGAGTGTCTCCACAAGCTCAAACTCTTCCAAAGGCCAGTTGGAAGACTCCAATGTGGGTAACTTGAAACAGACAAGTGTACCTGATCAAATGGATAGCACTTCATGTGACTGTAGCAGTCCCGTCGTTAGGACTAAATTTACAGGCACAGATTCTTCCATTGAATATTCTGCTACACCGAGGGAAAGTGAAGAACAAAACCCTGAAACAGCGAGTTTGGAAGATAGACCTTCGACGCCTACTATTCTGGGTTACGAGGTGATGGAAGAACGTGCTAAATTTACCGTGAGTATTGACTTCTGCTGTGCACCCATAGAACGGGAAAGATTGACTCACCTGTGTTCTAAACCTGTGGTACATTCATTAACCATAGCGTGTACTTGTGATGTCTTGAAGGTAGACTTCACATGATTTTTCCACCTCTAAATTAAGTCATTGGCGTAAACTTTTTGTTTTTCTTAAATGAATTTGCACAAACCAGACACACCTATGCAACTAGCACAAACAACATTACTCGCATACTTACCCACCTCCCATGATCTCCTTGGGTCACACCCACTCACCTGATAGCCTACGTTCCTTTGGCCTATTTTTGTACTTGATGTAAATGGAATTACGGGAGTATGTCGTCTTTTGGGAGTGGTCTCTTTTCTTCAGCATTATGTATGTAAGATTCATCCTTGACCTTGCATATAATTGTAGGTTGCTCGTTTTTTTTTTATTGCTGATAGTATGCCTTTATGTAAATATACTACCAGTTATTTATCCATTCTACTGTTGAAGAGCATTTGGATTATTTCCATTTTGGGGCTCTCACAAATACTACTGCTGTGCACCCTTTAGTGCTTGTCACCCAGTAAACACATGTACGCATTTCTGTGTGATGTCGGCCTAGGAGTGAAATTGCTGAATCATGCCCAGCTTTAGAAGACACTGATGGCAGTGTCAGGGTGGTTGTGCTAATTTATACTCCTTTAAGCAGGGTGTGAGAGTTCCAGTTGCTCCATGCGTTCCCGGCATATGGTCTATTTCCATCCTTTTCACTTTGGCTCTTCTTAGTGGATAGAGTGCTACCACGTTGTGGTTTTAATTTGCACGTCTTAATGACTAATTAAACTGAAGACTTTTTTTTGCCATTTGGATATTCTCTTTTGTGAAGGATCGGTTCAAGACCTTTGTTCATTTTTCTCTGGGGAAGCCTTTTCCAGTTTGGTTTGTAGTTTTCTACACATTTTGGACACAGGTCTTGTTTCGGAACATGTAACATCATCATCATCTCTCGCTCTCTGGTTTGCCTTTTCACTCCCTCCATGATGCATTTGATAAACAAAAGTTCCTAATTTTAATACAGTCCAACTTACTAATTTTTTATTTGATCAGCACTTTTTAAAATCTACCTACTCCCAACTAAAAAAAAAGATGTTGTCCTATGTTCTAAAAGCAATTGTTGGACCTTTCGTATTTAGATCTGTAGACTATCGGAATTCATTTTTGTCCATGCTGTGAGGTAAGGGCCAACACACATTTTTTATTGCTCTGTATGGGATCAAGCGATCAGGTTTTTATTGAAAACACCACTCTTTCTCCTCAGCATGTGTGCTGTTGCCTGTGTCATAAATCAGATGACCATAAATGTATGCGTCTGTTTCTGTGTTCCATTTTTCCCTCCTTTACCAGTTCCACACCGTCTTAATTATTCAAGCTTCATGGTAGGTCTTGAAGTACTTAGGTGGCCTAAGTACTCCCGCAGTGCTGTTCTCCAGGATGGCCTGGGCTGTTCTTGGTCCTTTGCGTAGGATTTATCAAACCTGTGGAACTAATCTAGGGAGAACTGACACCTTTACAATACTGAGTCTGAATCTATGAACCTGGTCCATTTACTTAAGTCTTTTATTTGTTTTAATAATGTTTTGTAGTTTTCAGGGCAGCGGTCTTACATCTTTTGGTTAGATTTATTTCTAGGCATGGATGTCTTGTTATCTTTTTCTGTTTTCTGTTTGTTCTTTGCTAGTTTATGTATATTGGGCTTGTATATTTATGTGTCCAGCGACTTTGCTAAATTCACGTATCAGTTGAAATACTTTGTTCTTTCTCTTGGGTTTTCTTAAAGTTTTATGTTGATGTCAATATTTAATACTGTAAATTTACAACAGCATAGAAGGACCTCCAAGAAAAAACTTGAGATAATCTATGAAGAGACAATCTTTAGAGTTACATTATCATGACTAATGATGTGTTGGGACATCTCCATGAACCTGACTTTTTTTAGAGTGGTTTTGGAAATGATAATAAACCGGTGGCTCATTTCCTTACAGCGACCTACTTATAAAGGAATGAGCATTCACCAAGGTGACGTGTGTGAAAATGCAAGTTCATAGGCAAATGTAAGGCAGTGCTATATAAATAGGAAGTCTTTCAAGGTATTATAGAGGAAGAACTAAGCAACAGATACGAGATTAATCGTATTCATTTATCCATTAATGTAACGTATTTTCAGTACCTATTAGGTGTCAGGCACCATTACCTTTGTATCTTAGATCAGGACTTCCCGGAGACTTGGAAGGGCATCCAAATAATCTTCTTTCTCACTTATATGTTACAAAGATAAATGACTTGCGTTTTAGTGTCTTATTTCAAAACTAAAGGATTCATCCTTAGCTCTTGCTGATTCTCCCCCTTAAAAGCTGAAAGAGTTGTCTGTCAGGGGGAAAAATCAAGTGGTAAGGGTGGTGTACAGTTCCTAAATAATGAGCTGTCTCTAGAGCTCCCAGTAGGGCCATCGTGTGAGCCACGAATGTGAGTCATATTTGTAATTTAAAATTTCCTAGTAGCCATGTTAAAAAAAAATAAAAACAAACAGATGAAATTATAATTAATAACATTTTATTTAAAATAATATATTTAAGATATGACCATTTCAACATAAAAAAACATTTTAATGAAATATTTTCGCATCTTCTTTCATACTAAGTCTTTGAAATCTGGTGCGGATTTTACAGTCACAGTGCACGTCAACTTGGACTAGTCTCAGTTCACGTGTCCAGTAGCCACATGTGGCTGGAGTGCCACTCTCCAGCTACAGCTGAAAGTTACTGTCCAGCAGACTGCAAGGAAAAAAGCTACTCTTTTTAAGGGCGTTTCATTCATTCAACAGATGGTTGTTATTCAGTTCTTCATATGTGCCATGTATTTATAGCGTAGCCCCAAAACCTGCACCAGATTTCCTCCGAGATTCTGTTATAAATAGTCCTTCCTCATAATAAATTCTAAAATTGTTCTTATGAAAAATGGAATCTAGTTTTTTCTTATTATATGTGTTTTAAAACATGGACTTGCTCCAACCAAGTTTTTCTATTCCATAGCCTGGATGATTGTGTATAATGATAGAAATGTAAACTGTTATCTAATGTGGGTAATTTTTAGCTTGTAATTTAGCCTTGAAGATAAAAACTTCAAATTTATTAGAAAACTTTGCCTTGTAGTTATTGAGTTTAAAAATTAAATTGATTGTGTAGGACAATAGTGGTTATTTTTCATAGCTTTTTCAAGCATGATTCTTTTATCAATTTTAAAATATGTTGGCATAACATGTATTTTGGAAACTGATTACCGTATTTGCCGGCGTATAAGACGACTCGGCGTATAAGACGACCCCCTAACATTTCCACTCAAAATACAGAGTTTGTTATATGGTCGGCTGTGTGCGATTTTGCGAGTGTGGCAAAATCGCATAACAGCCGAGCATACACCCAGCAGCGCTGCTGATGCCTGAACAGTATGTGGAATGAAGTGGGCGGGCATCGGGAGGCCACTATGGCACGGGGAAGCACTATGGGCAGTCTATCTGAAGTGTACCTGGCGTATAAGACGACCCCCCACTTGGAGGCATATTTTTCAGCGCCAAAAAATCGTCTTATACGCCGGCAAATACGGTAGTTTATTATTAGTGTGCACCATAAAAAGCGTTTTGTCTCAAATTTGCCATAGTCTTGTTTCTTAAGAAAAAACCTTGCTTTCAGTGCCTACATTGATGATTTGTACAATTGATGGTCTAAATGATTTCTGGTATTTTTTACATAATAAGTGGTAAGATCTAGATTATCAACTAAAAGTTTTTTAAGTATGTGACTTGACATTTTAAATATATTTGCATATATATATTTTTTTCTTTTTTAATCCTCTTCCCCCTCCGCACACCCAACATAGGTATATAAAATACTAGTAAAGAAAACTCCGGAAGAAAGCTGGGTAGTTTTCAGAAGATACACTGACTTCTCTAGGCTGAATAATAAAGTAAGTACTTTAATAAATCCAAAACTGACTTTTCAATTTTGAATTGTTATCTGTTCCTGACAGTTCTGCTGTTAGACTTGCGTTTTCTCTTCCTTGTTAATTATCTGAGTGCCTGAGAAAATTCACTCTGTTTCATTTCACTTTACCAGCCTGAAGCCTTATCTCTCCACATAACTTTCTTCTTTTGGAAACAAAAAGTTATTTTTAATATAAAACTGTGAAACCCTTAAAATTATTAACACAAATGTAATTTAAAACAGAGCTGGGTATTATCTAGGGGGTTGAGTGGGCTCAGCTGGGTTTGCTGCTCAGCGTCAAAAGCTGGCAAATCAAGCCTTTGCCTGGACTTATCTGGAGACGGAAAGAATCGGCTTTCGGGCTCATTCAGGCTGTTGGCCGAGTTCACTCTCCTGTGGTTGGAAGACTGAGGTCCCTGTTTCCTTGCTGGTTGTCAGCCAGAGGCCCTTACCAGCTCTTGCAGACCCCTCTCCAGTCCCTGCACATGTCCTCCCCACCCCCACAGCTTCACAGCCAGCACCAGCAAGTCAAGTCCTTCTTGTGCTTTGAATCTCTCTGACTTTCTCCTCTGCCACCAGCCACAAAGAAAGCTCTACTTGAAAGTGCTCCCATGATAAGATTAGGCCCACACAGATAATCTCCCTATCTTCAGATCCACTGAATAGTAACCCTAATTACATCTGCAAAGCCTCTTTTGCTGTGTAAGGTGACGAAATCACAGAAGCAACACCGGGGGCAAAGGTCATGGGGCCATCTAAAACTCGGTGGACTGCACATATAAACAGACAGGGTAATAATAAACCTGAATACATGAGGAACCCTTAAAAATAAGTCACAAGAAAAGCAAACCCACAAGTAGGAAATACAACAAATGATATGAAAAGGTAATCCACAGAAGAAATAGCAATAACCGATAAATTCGGAAAATGTTTGCTATCACAAGCACGTTAAGAAAAGAAAATTGAGAAAGTATTTTTCAGCTGTCAAGTTGACAGACATTTAAGCGGTATTATCCATTTGCCATTGTTGGAAATATGGATCTTCCTAGAGTGTACCCTAAAGTTGTACCTAATTTTGACACCGTAGTCACATTTCTGGGATTCATCCTGTATAAGAAATCAGGGATATGGGCAAGATTTAGCTCTAAAAATACTTATCAAGGTGTTGTATTTATATTGTTGTTTTCTTTGTGTTTTAGTTTGTTTTCCATAGCTAAAAATTGGAACCCACGTAAACTTCCAGCAATAGGGAATCGATTGAGTAAATTGCAGTAAGAGCACAATAGAGAAAGAGTCACTGAGCTGTCCACAGCTCGAGGGAAATCAGTCAGATGAGTCCCGTGGGGGACGGGGATGGGGTGGGGGTGCAGAAACCAAGAGAAGGAACATTCTTCCAAAAGAAGCAAGTAGTTTGTGATGCTTCTGTAAGGCTAAGGAATATGACCTTGGACCAGAAATGACTCCCCAGTTTCGACAGGTGTTTACTGGAGGAAACTTGACTGGTCCTCCTTCTCCCACCTGCCTCCCTCCCCCTCTTCCTTCTCGGAGGACTCAGAAGTTCTAAAGCTGGTATATCCTTGTAACGCGTGGTGCTGGAAACCCATTTCTGTGACTCTGCAACTGCCTGGCTGCCAAAAAGTTTCTGCCATTTTGAAAGCCTCAGTTTGAATGAAAAGGTCAAATGTAAAATGCTAAACTTTTTTACCCTTTATTAAAGTATGTATTGTTAAGATGAATTTTTGTAGTATGCCAGAATACTTTTAAGTATTGTTGCCAATGTGTTTCTACCATTCTATATGAATTTTATTTGCTATTCCTGAGTTCTTGTGCTACACTGATGAACTAAAAACATAATTCTGTTCTTCTCTTGATTAATTTTGTTAATGATTTAACAAACAAGAAGATTGAAGGAATTCGTGAAGTTACCAGATATTTAAGTGGAATTCTCAGTTTTCTTATGAAATTGTTATAATTTTTGTTCATGCGGACTAATTTCTAACAATTTAAATTTTTAATCCTTATGACTTATTATTTTTTTTCAGAGCTCCACTATTACTTAGTGTTTATTTTCCTTTATCTCTCTAGATTAATGCTAACATATTTCTTCTTAGGCAAGCTGAGATTTTAGATAACTCTTAAGCTTTAAAAAAAACATTAGTAGGAGTTTAATTTAAATATAGTAAATATCTCCTTGATAATCCAAGTCGGACACTTAAAATTAGTAAGTGTCTGTGTCAGTCTTCTAAGTACCAGAAAGAGCTACACCCATCACCTGCTTTTACTGGCAAGAATAAAAAATGTGTGTACCAGTGGACACACAGGCTAAATTCTAGTTATGGTTTTTATAATTTTTTAAAATCAGGTCTTTATAAAACCAATCATGAAGTATTTATGAAATGAATAGTTGGAGTTCAGGTCTGTGTAGGAATTTGGAATTATATGAAAACTATATAGATGTGATCCTAACTTTATTTTTATTTTTTTATTTTTTTTTATTTTTTATTGGGGAACTGGGGGGATGGGAACAGTGCTGGGAATTGGGGGAAGGGGAACAGACAAGTTGCTGTCATTTTGTTCTTCAGTCTAGTTGTGGAGGATGTTGCTTCACTGGCCCAAGTTGGCACCATCATTGTGCTCTTCCTGGGCGAGGCACATCAGTCCCCGGCTTCTGGACGGCCGCTCACTGCGGCTGCTGGCCGCTCACGCTGGCTGCTGGCTACACACAGTAGCCCATGGCAACCCACTGCCACAGGGGCTGCAGCCTACGCCATCGCCGGCGACTCACGGCAGCCCAGCTCCAGGTTGAGCTGTTGTTCAGCATCTTAGCTGTGGAGGGCAGTGTCACTGGCCCTCATATGTGGGATCCGAACCGGGGCCCTCTGGTGTCCCAAGCCAGTTCTTAACCATCGCGCCACTCGGCCGGCCCCTGATCCTAACTTTAAAGAGTTCACATTCCCCACTCACCTGTAGTAATGAGGAAAAAAATAGCCAATTGACAATATGAAAATTATTGCACATAATTAAAATAACACTGGTCAGAAAGAAAACAGTTTTTATAGAACGTTATTCTTTTTTTATCTTCCTCTTTTTTTCTTTAATCCCCTGGATTATTGTCTGGCTTCAGTTCTCTAGGAGTTTATAAGGCCTCTTCTGAGGACATCAGAGGGCAAACTCAGGAGCCAATTTGGAACACAGGGCCTAGCAGAGGAGAGGCACCTGGCAGGTGTGGAAAGAGGGCTTGGTGATGACTGGTTTGCAGAAACATGGCCACGAGAAGTGGTTTTCTCCACATTCTAGTTAAAAGCTCTTTATTTTCTACTTTGAGGTTGCAGAAGTAGGTCCAAGCTGACCATTTCTGGGAGGTAAAATGACTCTTCTCAGTTGGCTCCAGGCAGCAGAGCAAGGCGAGGGCGCAGAACCGTTATCAGCTCGTTGTCAAGACAAGCCAAGTTCACATGAACATCTGGGCAAAGCCCAACCAGGCGTTCAGTGCTCACATTCAAGAGAGATTCAGTGGTAATCCTCAACATTTCTGTCTCGGGTCTCCCTGTCCTCAGCTGTCCTGAACTGGTTGACCTCATCTTGGGGTTCCTGGGTGGCACCCTGACCTCGCCTTTCTGACTTTTCTGCTACGTTGGGTCTTGTTTCCTCCATCCTGGTCTTCCTCTTTCTTGAATTACTCTTTCCTCTCTCTTAGTAGAACTAACCCCCAGTACCTTCTTGAGGGAGGTTGCGTGGAAAGTGATATTTTTCAGACCCCACATGTGTAAATACTTCCATTTGGCCTCAGACTGGATTAAAATTTGGGATAGGTTTAGAATTCAAAGTTGGGAATCTTTTTTTTAGAATTTTGAAAACGTGAAGCTGTTATCATCTTGCTCATAGCGTTGAGTGTTGCTACAGAGAGTCCAAGGGCATTCTTTCTCCTCATGTGTAGGTCACCTGTGGTTTTCTTCTTTAAAAGTCTGTTGAATTTTCTCTGTATAATTAACTGAAATTTCACAATGCCTTTTTGTGGGTTTCTTTTCTTCTATTCTCTTGGACACTCAGTGGGCTTATTTAATTGGACGACTCGTGTTCTTCAGTTCAGAGGGATGTTTTTGGGTTGCTTAATGAATGAATTCCTCCCTTCTGTGTTCTCAGTTCTTTCCTTCTGTAACTTCTCTTGTAAAATAGAACTTTGGGGCTACTTCCTCATCATTACCCTTTTTTTCGTTTTCTTCTTCTTTTTTGCTATTCTGGAGATTTCCTTGTCTGTCTAAGAGCATCTTTTTATTCCCTTTTTTGTCATCTTACTTTTATTCCATGAATGTAATAACCCATGAGTATATTGGTAATTGTATTTATTTGTATCTTTGTTCTTTCATGTTCTCTTCTCTTTGTGTTGTCTTTTATTGGAGTTACTTTTTCTGTTTGTCCTCCAGGTCAAAGGAACTGTGTTGTAGTAATTCTTGGTTGTCTGGTCACGATTAAAACTTGTGTACCAAAGACGGGTTGGAATCTCTTACTCCTTGGCTGACGCCGTTGTTGACTTTAAGCCTCACTGCAGAGTGAGGAAGGCGGGTGGCTTTTGGAGAACTTGTGATGCCCGGATCTTTATGGGGTTCATTCCTCGGGCTCAGCAAACCCTCCAGAAAGGCGTTTTCAGCCTCCTTCTTGTTCTGCCCATGCCGGAGGTTCCGTCCTGTAAACTGGGTGTAGATCTTCCCACACGTCAGGTTTCCTCGGCTCTATTGAGTCAGTTTCGCCATCTTCTCTACATTCTAGTTTCCTGTGTGTTGTCTTCTGTTTTCTTCCTTCACTGTAGTTTCAGTGGCGCGGCAGAAGGACAGACTGAGATGAGTGTGCTCAGTTTTTCATCTGAATCCTGAAAACATGCGCATTCCTTTTTTGAAGGCTTGTTTATAGAAACGTCAAATGCCTGTTATGATTTCATTTTCCCAGGAAATGGATTAATGTTTTAATTTAATGAAATATAAAAACTGGCATTTATTAAAGTTATTTTAAGCTAATGTATAGTTTCCAAATTGTACTTGGTTCAAAATGAAGTTATTGATTACCCATTATCCATAATATGAAGAGAATTAATTGTGGGACAGCTCCGTCTTCAGAGGATATTTTTAAGGGAAAAATAAAGTGTAACCATGCATGTGGACATATGTGACAGTTACATTTTAATGCTTAAAATTAATGGAAAGGCTATTTTTATTTCTTCTTCATGGCTTTCATTATTTTCATTGCAAGCACATTAAATAACAAAACTCCAAAATACATCTGGTTACATCTTAAAATCAAATCAGGGTTTTCATTTGTCCAACTTACTTTCTAGTTTTTGTCTCATTTTATCTTTACATAGTTATAGAAATGTAAACAGATGTTATATTTTATATTTTTACTTATCATTTTACCTTGTGAATTTTTCCCTTTTGCTGGTCTTTTTTTTTTTAACCTTGTGATATTTAGTTTTCTATTTAAGGACAGAAACGTGAATGTGCGTGGTTTCATTTCATTCACCCACTTTTCCACCATAGATTGTTGACTGTGCTAGACATTAGGGAGGCAGCTGTGAACACAACATAGTAGTTGCAGTGCAGTAAAATGCTTCCATCTCAGCTGTACCTTGAACTTCCCCAGCAGATTTTCAAAAGTTACAGTGCCCAGGCCACACCCTAATTGATTAAATCCAAATCTGTCCGAGGTTGCACACAATCATTCATATCTTCTAAAGTTCCTTGGGTGACTCCAATGTGCAGCCAAGCTCAGAATCACTGGTCTAGTAGAAAGGTCCAAAATTAAAATAAGCGCTGTTACATGCCCACTAGCATGGCTCACATTATAAAGACGGACAGGGCCACGTGTTGACAGGGCTGTTTAGCAACTGTAACTCCTATGTATACACAGCTGGGAGAAATCGAGAAATAAAACAATCAAGCTGTAAAAAGCTTAGCTGAATTTATTTACATTGTGATGAATGTCATTTAAAAATAAATTAATGATTTGAGAATCTGTGGCAAATTGTCCTTTCTAAAACTGCGCACAGCAACCTTTTCAGTCCCGTATGCTCTACCATCTTGCCACTGACCATCAAGAGGTATTGGGTTGTTGGGAAAGTCATGACGCATTTTTGCAATGAAAAACAGAGAAAATACGTCATGACTTTTCCGACAACCCAATAGAATCTGTTTTCCCTCCCCCTTGAACCTGGGTGAGCTTGCAACTACTTGGCCAATAAAGGACCAAGGAAATGATGCGTCTGCCTGGGCTGGGTCATACAAAGTACACAGCTTCATCCTGATGTTCTCGAGACACTCCTCCTTGAAGCCCAGCCTCTATGCTGTGAGGAAGTCCACAGCCCTCCATGTTAGGCTTGTGGCTGAGACCCCAGCTGAGCTGTCAGCCAACAGCCAGCATCATCATTCACTGTGTGTGTGAACATGCAGGAGTGAACTTCAGGTGAATCCAGCTCCTACCGTCAGGTCTTCCAGCTGAGGCCCCAACTCACTGTGGAGCAGGACAAGCCATCCTCATGGTGCCCTGTATGAATTACTAACCCACAGAGCCCATGGCCCAATAAATGGTGGGGTTTTTATACCACTGAACTTTGTGGTAACTTGTTACACAGTTATAGTCACTTGAACAGAGTATATAAAGAGGAATCTGACCCAGCTTGGCAGATTGGAAAAGTCTTTCCTAAGAAAGTAAAACTGAAGCCAAACATGCAAAATGGATCATAAACCAAAATGTAAAAGCTAAAACTAAACGTCCAGGAAAAAAACATAAAAGAGTATCTTTGCGACCTTGGAGTGAGCAACAATTTCTTAGATGGGATCTGAAAAAGCAGAACCCATAAAAGACAAAAATGGATGAAGTAGATATAACATTAAAATTTAAAACATATGCTCTGTTAGAACTGTTAAAATGAAAAGTCATGCCACAGTCTGGGAGAAAATATTTGTCATACATACATCTGACAAAGGACTTATACCCAGAATATATCAAGAATTCTTGCAACTTAATAATAAAAAGACAACCTGATGTTTTTTTAAAGTGGAGGGGTCAGAAGATTTGAAGAGATAATTCACCAGAGAAGATACACAGATCCAAATAAGCACACGAGAAGATATTTAATATCATTTGTCAGCAGAGAAACGCAGTTTAAAGCCACAATGAAACACTACTACAGACCCACTAGAATGGCTAACATTGGAAAGACGGACAGTGCCAAGTGTTGACAAGGCTGTGGGGCAACTATGACTCCGGTGTATAAACAGCTGGGAGAAATCAAGAAGTGAAACAATTACGGTGTAAAAAGCTTAGCTAAATTTAATTCTTTTATTTTAAGCTTATGTCTTGAATAATCAGCTTATTTCTTAAATGATTTCATGTCATGTTGTCGAATTGATATAATTGAGTTGAACATCACGTATTCTTTTTTCTTCTTTTTCAGTTAAAAGAGATGTTTCCAGGCTTTCGATTATCGCTTCCACCAAAACGCTGGTTTAAAGATAATTACAATACCGACTTTTTAGAAGATAGACAATTAGGATTGCAAGCGTTTCTTCAAAATTTAGTAGCTCACAAGGACATTGCTCATTGGTATGTAATGAATTGAAATAAAAGGTTATGAATGCATTTTAACAATTCGTTTAAACCAAAGAATAAATCTAGGACCATAGTTATTCAAGGTGAAGAAAAACATAGGATAGGAGTATAATTACTTGTCCTCTCTAACAAAGCATGGCATGGAATTTTCTTGCTTTTTTTCAGTAAGGACTTTATTCGGCGTTTGATTTGTATTAACACTTTTAAAAAGTCAGCAATGTTAAAAATTCAGTGAATCATATTCAAACCACTGAATCCACTGTAAACTTGATTTTAGTATTTAATATTTTAGCAATCATTTAACAAAGTAGCCCTCGTATAGATTTTTGGGTAGTATGACACTGTATAATGTTGAAGGTAATATTCTTTATATATTTTTTTAAGTAATGCAAAAATATGAAAATTGTGAAGTTGGGTTAATTTATATAGAGGGTAAAGTGAACATACCAAAAACCATTAAAAAGAGAGAAGAGATATCTATGGGGTTTTGTTTCTGAATATATATATATACAGGAAAATTGCTTATTAGTACCAGCTGACTATCTAATTTTGACATTTACATTATCATATACATTAGAATTATTGTGAAAAAGCAGAAAGCACTTGCAAGGCAGCTGTGAATATTGTATAGGTGCCTATGTCTGAAACTGCCTTGAGCAGCGTTTTTCACAATAGGATGGAGAACGGGAAAACCATCCTGTCTCTGTTTCTACCCTTCGTTCACCTGTGTCACACTGTGCATGCACATCTCGCTGCTCGTGTGTGCCGCCTAAACCTGACGGCTACGTGACACCTCTGCCCACCAGCCTCGTTTCCCCGTGAGAGGAACCACGGGCCCTCAAGCCACGTTCCTCCCTGCCACTGCCTCTTTGACAGCCCCTTGGAAATTCTCCAGTGCCTTCAAACCTGAAACAGACCTGACAGCTTGTTCTCTAGCTCCCCCACCCCCGCCCGTATGCAGCAGCATCTGCCCAGAACCTGAGAGCCGTCCTTGATGCCGCCTTCCCACCCGTATCCCTCCCTTTGTGTTTGAATTCCCCTCAAGTCTGTCTGCTTCTCTCCAGTCCTGACGCCCCTGCCCTAGTCGAAGCCATTGCCTCTCCTAATTCCTGCAGAGCGCTCCTGGTGGTCCGCCTGGTCCGCTCTCACTGCTGGGGCCACTGGAGCCTCAGGGGCCTTTCGTGACGCCGCTCAGGCCACTCTGGTCCCTGCCTGCCCGCCCGTCTTTGTGACTTCACCTTCTGATATTCCTCCCACCCCTATTCTCTGTGCATCTGCTATAGTGGTCTTTTACTTTCCCAGCGTCCCCTCGGTCCTCTGTTCCTGGAAGGCAGCGTCTCCCTCAACTATCCCACCCAGGCCCAGATAGCCCGTCCATCCCCTTCAGATCGCAGACACACCCTCACTTCCCTAGGTGACTTTTCCTGACCACCTGCAGGAGCTTCGTGCCAACGGCAGGACCGTGGCTCTGTCCCTCTGGCTAGAGGAGGCATAGATGGGTACTAAGCTGGATTTCAAACACAACACTGGTCTTTGAAGTACTGCACTAGCTCAAAAGGAATAAAACTTGAGCGAAGGGACACAGGTGGGCTAAAAGCAACTAGGTGAGAAATAACCAAGGTCTAAACTAGGCGTAAAGTTTCAGATAAAGAGCACATTTAGCTATTAAATGACTGGTCTTGTAAAAAAATTGTGAAATGTAAACAGATACATTCCTCTGAAAGAAAAAGAGTAAATAGAAGGTGAAGTTTCACTGGATGAAACAGTTCTGTAACAAGTTTGAAAACACAGTAAAACTTTTAAAGAAAAAATTTTTAAGAGAATCAAAGAAAGTGTTTAAGTTATAGGACACATTTACTCTGATAATATAAACAGTGCTAAAGGATGCCACCTGTGGTCTCCTTATCTTCAGGCCTGTCAGGTCAACTCCTGATCCTAATTATGTGACGATTTTCCCAGACGCACCGAAATGGTCCTCTGGGTAATACGTAAGGGGAACAGAAAGACAGAGAGTATTTCCTTACCTTTAACTCCAGATTGTTGGATGTTCTCCTAGTCAGATACTTGGCTCTCCTGTCCGGATGGTTTTCTTGCCTTCATTATCATGATCAAATGGAAGCAGAGTATTAAAGGCCGAGTGCAGAAGAGAGCTGAGGGACCTATAGGGATCCTATCTGCACAATTAAAAAAAAAAAGTAAGATTTCGTTAAAAAATTGACTTCTATTTAATCCATAGACCATTTAATAATGTAGACCCTTTGGTATTTATATCTGATTTGAATTAACTTGATTAATTTATAAATCATCCACTGATAATAATACATAGGATAACCATGGCACTCATAGGCAGTTAAGTATTTATGAAATCTAAGGTTCTTTAGTCAGTGATTCTCAAGCAGAGGTAAGGGCCTCCTTTTCTGGGGGGGGAAAGGTATGAGAATCTCTGAGAGAGAAATTGTTTTCTCAAACGCTGCTATCCCAGAAATTCTCGCATGCCCCACTCCTGGGATGGAACTAGCGCTTGAGAGCATTGACTGACTGCCTTCCTCTCCCAATGAGTCCTGTTCAAACAGAAGAAATAATAAAGTGAACCGCTGAAGAACTGTTTTGTCCATCAAAGTCGTAAAGCCAGTTTTAAGTTTCATTCTTACGTTACAGATTAAAGAGACATTAGGGTCTGGAATATAACCTCAGAGCTACATTGAGAAAATAACCGAGGGAGTCCATTGGATTCCATTTGAGTAGAGCTCTAGTGAGCCGTTGATCGTAAGGATTTTTAGGGAAGAAGAATGAAATACAAAAGCCGTTCCAAAAAAAAGATCCCCATAGTTGGCTATATTGTCAACATCACTGTTGATCTTGGGCTCACTTTCTGCTATAAACCAAAGGTGTAAAAAGAGACACATAAATTCCCTTTCCCACTTTTTCTTTCCCAGCGGCAGCGTTCCAGTAGAGTAATTTGTGAACATAAAAACGTTTCGAAAGAATAAGGGAATCTGGGCACATACCTATAAGAAAATAATGTCTCATGTTGGGGTGTCATACACAAAGTCCGAAAAAACACCCTTCCCTACGCTTCTTAGGACTTTAAAGTCCGAAGAGCCATTATCTTGGGGTTTCATCCAGACTTTTAAACTCTCAATCTCAAGGCTAACTTATTTCCCGTGAGTCATTTTTGCCTAGTAGCTGGTTCTCTGATATAAATAATGGGTGGCTGGAAAGTATAATATCTAAACGAAAAGGACGTAGCGTGCCCCTGTTCTTCTTGTGGTAGTAGGCCAGCTGCAGTGTTCCAGAGGCTTTGACTGAAGACAGAAACTCGCAGGTGAATGTGGTCAGAGCGAAGTGGCCGGCACACCCAGAGAATCCACATGATCCGAAATATAAGAGACAGGAATTCAAGGGTAGAAAGGCCCATAATTGCACCCGGAAGAGAGTTAAGAGCTAGCTCTGCCACTTCCGCTGTGCTGCCTTGGGCCACACATCTTACCCTCTGAGCTTTGGTGTCTTTTGTAAAAGGGTAAAATAATGCCTGTCCTCATCTCACATGATTGTTGTGAAAATGAAACAGAATAGCATATGTGAAAGTCCCAGGTCCTTTGAAAATGTCAGAAATGGTAACGATGTGAGGTGATGGATATGTTAATTCGCTTGATTGTAGTTCCTGTTTCACAGCGCATGCGTATATCAAATCAAATGGTACATTTTAAGCGTACACAATTTTTAATTGTCCATTATACCCCAATAAAGCTGGGGCGGAAATGTCAGCCTCATAAATGCAGAGACCATGTAGGCTTTGACATGAAAAGAAAAAAAAGGAAAGAAAATGTTGGTGTATTAGTATTGCTTCTTGGAGGCATAAAGTTACAGAAAATACAACATTCCCGACATATTTAGGATTATCGTGTGAAAGAGGGCTTTGATTTACCCAAACGATCCCAGAAAGCAGAACAAAGACTCATGAACAAAAGCTGCAGGGAGAAAAGTCCCAGCTGAGTGAAGGAAGTAACTTCATAATTTTCAGTTGTTCAAACATAGGATGGTTTATTCTAAGAGGTGGAAATTCCCATTTTTGAAATGTGTAGATGTTCTGGTGGCTGCACATGTAAGAGGAATAAAAGCATGCCTCCTGTGGATGGTTCTGCCACCTCTAAGACCTTTCCATCTCTGTTATTCCGTGATTAAAAATACTCGAGTTTTAGGTTTCCTTCAGTGTATCCCCTATTACCCAAGTTGTCAAGATTATATAGCCCAGAAATTGGCTCCTCTTTGGGTCCTTCTGGATTTCCTTCTTAACACCACTTCTCTATATTCATATTGTTTTTCTTTTGGAAAGATTTCACTAAAAAGCCCATTTTTCTCTTCATGACCATCCCTTGTCATCATCAGCCTATCTGGCCCATCCTGAACCCCCAACCCCATTTCAGCATGGGTTGGCATCTCCTTTCTGTGGCGCATTAAGAAATCATATTGCTGCCCTTTTACACCTAAAAAAATTTAAGCCTTCACCTTTATGTTTTAACATGCACATGGAGTTGTCTCTCTGTCCCAAATTGCTTTTAGAGAATGGAGTATTTTGGTAACAAAGGAGGTCAATTTTCCACCTTCTTAACCTATTTCTGATCATTGCAAAGTATAAGCCTAACAATACCATGTTATTTCATTATTTTGAAATTTACGGTAATTCAGAAATGGGATGCTAAGAATGTTTTCTCCTGAATTCTCTAGGGAAAATACTTAACTAAATTAATATAAGAAACATAATCGCAAGAAAAATCTTTAACTGGTTTCTGAGTAAACACTCCTCAGTGACTTTAGTAGCCCCTCCTAAAAAGGAAACAAGTATAAGGTAGAAATAGTATTTCCTCGTAACAAGATAATGGCTTTTTTAGACTAGTTCAAAATAATATTTCTTCGAAAGCGATAAAATGTCTATTCACCACCATTTAGGTCTGTGCCATTATCCTGAATTATGTTTTATGTCCTGTAGTTTTTATGTAACATAAATTCACCATCTCTGTTTTGCAGTTCATAAGATCTTAGAAAATATTGGGTTGTCGGAAAAGTCATGACTTATTTTTTCTGTTTTTTGTTGCAAAAATGTGTCATGACTTTTCTGACAACCCAGTAGTTTCAAATCTTTGTATCTTCTATACATTTTATGTTTATATTTGGTTACTTGTATGAAGCCATGTAAACCAACTTGTTTATTTTGGTATATCAGCAACCACCTTGCTTAAAACACTGTGTAGTTTCAAAGTACCTTTTGCCTTTTGCTATCTTTTGTAAACTTATTTGTACCGCTGCTAATTTTTTTTTTTTCCCTTTGAAAAGCCTGGCAGTGAGAGAATTTCTTTGTCTGGACGATCCACCAGGTCCATTTGATAGCTTAGAAGAAAGCAGGGTGAGTGCTGTATTGTATATCACATGAAAAGAGGAACAAATAATTCAGTACAATAACTACATTGTTCCTTGAAAGGAATAGCAAACAGCAAAATATTATCATTTCAACCATGCGAGTTTTGCACAGAAAGCTTTTAATACTTGAGTCAAAAGTTTCTTTCAATGAAATACAGGAACCTAGTTCAGTGAAAAAGTAAAAATTCATGCATGCCATTATAGTCAGAGGTCCAAAATTAAGTCCTGCGTTTTGTTCTCTTTATTTTTACTGTTTCCAAAAAAAAACAAAAGAAAAGAAAATTATTTGGAAATTTTGGAAATTTATTTTACTACATTTAAAAGTATTATTCGTATGTTGCATTTTCTTCCACCTAAGTGTCAAAGTCAAGAACCTACAGTTAAAATCAAATTTAAAACTTACTTTCAGAGGTAAAAGTTATTATCTTGTTATCAATTCAGCTCAAGTCTGAGGCTACTCAAATTACAGTAATTGACGTGTTAAAGTGGCCTATTTCTTGAAGCAATTGGCTAGATTCACAAAACAGATTTGGTAATAATAGATTAGCTAGGATTTTTTTGTAAGTTTTTTCCCCAAATGCTTAATGGTGTTTAAATGGAACAGATTTAATTGGTAGGTTTGTAATGTTTTCAATTAAACTGAGTCACTTCTTTGTATCAGAGTGAATGCCATAGCTTTTTTCAAAACAGCTTTATGGAAGTAAAATTTTCATCCATAAAATTTGTTGTTTGCTATTCCATTGTAAATGTACAATTTAATAATTTTTAGCGAATGTGCCACCATCGCCTCAAAAGAAGTTCCTGCCGGCCATTGGCCATCAGTGTGCTCCCAGCCCCGGACGAGTACTGGTCTGCTTTCAGGTTCTACAGATCGGCCTTTTCTGAATTGTCCTATAAATGGAATCATACAGCGTATATACATGTATCTGTGTGTGGTTAAAATCAGTATTCAGTTACATACTCTTGTGTATACACAGTATGCGTAACAGACTTTGCATACCTGAAAATCGCGATCTTTGCCTCTAGTGTCTGTCACTGAGCACACTGTTTCTGAAGGTCACCCATTTCATAGCTCTGTCGATTGTCGACACTGTTTATTGCTGAACGGTTCCCAGTGTGCGCCTGGCATGCTTCATGTGCACTCTCACCAGTCCAGAGACATTCACGTCGTTCCCAGTTTTGTGCTTCTAGAAATGATGCTGTAATGAGCCATCTCGTGGAAGGCTTTGTGTGGACTTACGTTTTCATCTCTCGGGTTGACCCCCAGGAGTGGACTATTTGGTTTTGTGGCAGATTACCTTTAACTGTTTTGAGGAACTTACAAATGTTTTCTGACATGGCTATACCATTTCGCATTCCCACCAATAGTGTATGAAAATTCCAGTTTCCTCCCTGTCCTCACAAACGTTTTTTCTTCTAGGCTTTAAAAATTAAGGAGATTTTACATTTAAAATTGACCTCCCAGCTTCTCTTAAAAGATGGGTAGAGCTGGCATCTCTGATTCTCCTTCCCCGAGGCTGCAGGCGGCTCAGATGAGCTCAGTCTGCCCTTCTCAACAGTCAGGGGTCCCCCACCCCCACCCTCCACCCCTCCCCCAGGGCTTGGCTTGCCGCAGTCGTGTGCAGGGGAAGCGAAGGCTGCAGACTGAGCCGTGAGAGCTGGTCATGCCAGTGGATGACCACGAACAGCCCTGATGTGACAGCATCATAGTGTCTGTCTTTGGGGCGACAGCTGTTCCCGTGGCTGTGCACTGGTATTTCATTACAGTTTTAACTGGGACTTCCCTATGATTTTTTTTGTGTTGATCACTTTTCCATGGGCATTTTAGCCATTCATATGTTTTCTCTGATGAATTGTTGATTTAAGCCGTTTGCCCATTTTTTTAGTTGGGCTGTTCGTCTTACTGAGTTGTAAGAGTTCTTTATTTTGGATATATGATTCATAAATATTTTCTCCCAGTCTACATGTGCCTTTTCATCTTCATGGTCTTTTGAAGTGCTAATGTTTTTTATTTTGATGAAGTTCATTTTCTCACTGTTTTATGGCTTCTACTTCTGGTGTTGTATCATAAGACCTCTTTGCCTATTACAAGGGCACAAAGGTTTGCTCCTACATTTTTTGCTACAAGTTTTGTAGTTTTAGCTCCCACATTTAGATCTCTGATCCATCCTGAGCTAGTTTTTCTTGTAAGATGTGAGGTGAGAGTCTTTAAGTTCCTATGGATGTCTAACAGTGTCAGGTCTCGCTCTGTATTGTCTGACATATCTGCCTTGTATGTCTGCCATTTTGCAGTTTGTTTTCTATCCGTCACATCTGTTTCAGTCTTCTTCCTCCTTAACTGCCAACTATCATGTGAAATAAATATGCTTAGTATCCCATTTTGATTCTTCTTTAGAAATTGTCACTTAGTTATTTTTTTACTGGTTGCTCTAGGTGTCAAACTGTGCATATTAACACAGTCTACTTCAAAATAATACTTAATTCCAGTGAATTATACGCTGGGCTCCAATATTACCCCTTTCCCCTCTCCCTCCTCGGCATTGTTATTGCTCTCTATTTTGCATCCATATATGTTGTAAACATAACAACAAAATATAGTAACTATTTCTGTATACAATCTTTTGGCTTTCAAAGAACTTAAGAGAAGAAATGAGAAAAAACATTTTTACATGCTTTTATATTTATCCGTATACTGACTATTTCCAGTCCTCCCCATTCCTTCCTTCGGATTGGTATTATCGTCTGGTGCCACGTCCTCTCGGCTGCTTCCTTTTCATTGATTTATCTTACATGTCGTATCCTAGGTGAAATCTCTCATTAAGTTGTAGATGCTTTTGGATTTACTATTTACTATTTCTATTTACTATTATTGAGCCAATTCAAATGGAATGAATAGCCATGGTTTTTTGGGGTTTTTTTTAAGTATAATCATTCAGGACTGGGCACAAATAGACTAGAGAGAATAGAAATAAAACCATGGTTGTTAGTCGCTTTTTTCCATTCTACGCTCCATCCCATATTCACTTTAGACACACTGGTGGTAGGCAGAGGTTAAGAGAGCCGAGACAGCAGATGCCTAAAACGGTGGAGAACACATTGTTTGGGCTGCAGCCATATTATCTTGATCATCCGTGTTCCTTGAGTCTTCGGTCATGCTCTTAAGAAAGGTGCTGCACATGTAGTTAATTTTATTCTCTTTCTGCACATGGCTTTGTTTGTTTTGAAGGCATTCTGTGAGACTTTAGAAGAGACAAACTACCGTTTTCAGAAAGAACTACTTGAAAAACAAAAGGAGGTGGAGTCACTGAAGAAGCTGCTGGATGAAAAGCAAGTCCGCATAGACACGCTGGAGAGCAGGATCAGGTGTGTGTGGCACCGGCCTTTTCAGGCCGAGGCAGCTTGTACTGTGCTGGGCTAACTGCACTTCGTATGTTAGAATGGTTTAGCGAATTTCTGATTCCCAAAGTCACAGATTGTCGGTGCACTTCTTTGTAGATTGAGAAAATGGTCTTGATTATTTATTTAGGAGACTGAGCATTTGAAGGATAGGAAACATGGGGAAAAGAAGCATCTAGCTGTTCAACAAGATAAACGTTATTCATTTTAACCTATTTAAATGGTGTCTCTGTCTCTAGATATGTATGCCAAATTGTCACATATGAAAGTTCTAGTTTGACTTCTCATCAGCATATACTGAATTGATGCTAAAATCATTTTAAATTAATCGTAAGTGCTAATGTTTCTATTGACTCCCAGTGTCAGCAATTTATTAGCCCTAGGACTACATTAAGATGTGATGGCGGAAGACGCTAAGGCTGCATGTAGTCACAGTAATAAATATATACACATTTTATTCATGAAGATATTTAACAGGAAAATGACTTGTTGCTGTGATTTACTTTTAGAGCATTGTGTTTAGAACCTGAAGACTCACTGCACTTGTCAGGGACACAAGAGGAACAGATCCTAAAGGTGGAGTCCTCTGCACTTGAACTTGACCAGGAAGTCCTGGATGCAGAATCTAGGTATATATAATGTTTGGTTTATTACAGCCTATTCACCTGAATAATTGGAGGGCAATTGTTATAATACTCTACAGAGTATTTTTATGAACGGCTGAGCAAACAGGACTACAGATATTCTAGGCTGTCCTGAAAGCGAGCCTCTGGCACCCAGGCTGTACGTTTTCTTATTTATTTTGAAACTATGTCTGAATTAACTGGGCTGTAACTCAGTTAATTAATTTTGTCAATCTTGACAAATTACTTTCATCTCCCACCGTGTCACTCTTTTTCCATTCAAAATGTGGGATACTATAATAGCAAACCTCCTGCCTACAAATAGAAATGATGAAAAATGGCATTTTTGAAAGCACATAGAATTTTTATTGCGTATAAATCCAAGTTTTAATTATTAATACATTAGTGGTAATGGTTAAGCTATAATTATGAGAACAAATTTTATGTTGGTAAAGGGAATTACAAACTAGATTTTTATTGATAAATGGGAGTTGGGAGAGCTGAAAGATCTAAAAATATATCCCCAAAAGCGCCATCGAGCTGTGACAAGTTGAAAATAGTGAATTTCTGTTTGAATATTTAAATAGTTTTTTATTAAATATTTAAATATACTTTCCACGAGGTAAAAGATTTTTTTAAAGGTGATAGCACACATCCATTCTTAACACTGACACGTTTCCCTTTTTTTGCAGAGCTAACAACAAGTCATGTTTTAGCGAACCTGAAAATTCGGTATCAGAGATAGAAGTAGCAGAAGTGGCATATAGTGCTGACGAAGACTATGCATCATAAGCAGTTCCTCCATTTCCACGTTTCAGCTCGTTTAGAGTAGAGTGCAAATATTTAAAAAGAAAAAAAAAACACTGAAGCATTTTCAGAAAACAGCAAGAATGCACATGTATAAAGTTTACATAAAGAAAAGTTTTTTTAAGTTATTGGGATAGGAAATATATTCACTGCTGCTTTAAATTGTCTTTTATTCAAGCTTCGTATTTAATACTGTGCATAAATTATTTTGGTGTTTTGCCAATATATTGCTCCAAACCAATGTGTGTTTAAAGTACCAGTTATCTTAGTCAAGTGGAAATTAATTGCATGTTACTATCTGGTTGATATATACTTCTTCGTATCTCTCGACATGATATATTTTCACTAATGGTTTAAATCAGTGGTAAAGATGAATTGAGTTTTAAATATTGCCATGTCTACCATCTCTAAATAAAAATTGCTTATTTGGAATGTTCCTAAAAGAAGAAAACTGTCTAATACCAAAGGAAAATGATTTGAAAGAACTGTAATAACATAGCTAAACGATAAAATAGCCTTGATGTTAAATGTTAATTCATTAATATCAAAATATTATAAGTATCCCAGTCTATTTTGTTTTCCCCATAATCTTTATCTTAAATCTCTACCTGTAGAATCAGTGAGTTTGCCTTTTTTCAGAACACTACCTCTTTTTGCTAATCAAGGCATACTCTTGAAAATAGATTATAGATTCTAAGCAAATTGGGAGTTATACAAATAAAAATAAAAAGCCATATATACTGCAAAGTCCCTAACTATGTTGACTCCTGGCATTGCATTTTTATGTCTGTATATGTAAATATGTTACTATAATGTATTCTGGCTGATTTTCTTTTTAATATATTTAGCCAAGTGATGCACTTTATGGTAATTAAACTTTTTTGTGCCAAGTTTAATTGGTGAATTTCTTCAGTAAGTAGAGTTGGGAAAAGGAATTGTGTAATGCCACCACTATTTCACTTTTTACGGAAGTCTCCTAGGGTCTGTGAGTCAGCTTTATGAAGAAGTGTTTCCTTCAGCTTTGCGCAGAGTTGTTGAAAGTGCCTTGTTTCATTTTTATAGTAGGAAGTTTTGCATATTTCTGTTAATAAACGTTTGAATCATGTTAGCATTTTGGAATCACAATTGGTATCTTGAACACCGTGTACTTTCCAAAAACTGAGGGAAGCTTGCTGGGGAAATAGAATAACAAGCTCTGTTTTCTTTCTTCACCATTGAAAAGTTTGTCAGTAACTTGATGTACGTATTAAGACGTGGTTATTTAAAATTCTGATGTAGATTAACAGATCCAACGCTTATTGTTAACCTGTGATCTAAAAGGGAGGCTGCTTTGTACCAAAGTTTCAGAAATTTGAAAAGTCTGCATCAAAATGCACAAGCATGCTCTTAGAATATTTTACACAAAGGGTATCAGAAACGTGTTCACTCTGCTGGGAGACAGAGAGAATATAACAAACTGGTCTGCCATTTATTTCAAAATATTCCTAGGCTTTAAAAAGGTTTAAAAAGAACAATCATTTAAATTAATACCATTTTTAGTGTTATAAAACAAGAGAATCTGTGCTAAATTCCAGGTATTACAGTGCGACGTGTCTGTTTTAAAGTGAACCATACACTTTCAAACTCTGCCCTTTCAGAAGATTGTATTGAAAGTTTTGGATGGGTGAAGAAAAACTTGTAAATTAGGTAAACCACTATTATTTATATTAGAATTTACTTTTTTACTTTTATAATGCATTTTACTCCCAGTATTGTATTCATGTAATAAATTATTTTTTCAGTACAACAGTCACTGTGTTGTTCAGATGTTGAATACCGTTTTCCCTGTCCAGATTCTACGTTCTGTACGTAATCCCTTAGGATTATTATAAATGTAGTTACAGCAGTTACAACCGCTGCATTTCACAGATGTGGAATGAGTTGGTGTGTTTACACTTTATATTACTGATCATTCTAAGTCTTGGACAATAGGTGCAATGCACTTCATATGTAACCAATATTAATTAAAAAAATGAATGTAAGTGAAACAGAAAACTTC
This sequence comes from Hipposideros armiger, assembly GCF_001890085.2. NCBI lineage: Eukaryota > Metazoa > Chordata > Mammalia > Chiroptera > Hipposideridae > Hipposideros > Hipposideros armiger. The sequence continues at coordinate 2,888,631 of NW_017731520.1, read as the reverse complement.
TGTGGGTAATCTTTTAACCTTTTAAAAATTAAGTTTACGTGTAGGTAGTCCAGCCATAAAACTTAGCCTTTTAAAATGTGTTTTATCTGTCTCCTATACTGCCATTCGCCATTTAGAGCACATTTAGTTAGGAAACGTGTTCCTGAGATAAATCATCTATGTAGGCTACTTCAGCTGTCTGATAGTAAGTACAAGGAAACAGTGGCCTTAGGTCTAAGAATAATTTGTCTGGTTTTGAAATGGATTTTGTCATTTATAGGGATTGAGGAGTTTGGGGACTATGTTACAAGTTTGTATTCCCAATTAGGAAATAGAAGCATCTGAACTTTATCCTCTGAGAGGTTTTCAAAGAGCTGCACAGTCGATCCACATTTTGGCTCTTCATAGAATTCCCTTTCCCACATCACGCACTTTCCTTGTATGCTGTTGGCTCCTATTAGCAAAAACACTCATCAAAATTTGTATTTTCAATACATGTGCTCTTAAGGCTGATGGCCACTATGTCACATGGCGGACCCTCACCAAGGACTTACAGAAGAAAATTCTCTTAGGTCTCAGTTCTAGAGAAACCCGTGCTTCTCCTAAACAATTGATTTTATTTTATTTTATTTTTTTACTCTTAAGAACTCTATTGCTATCTTTCTCTTTGTTTGTTTGGTTTTTTGTTTTTCTTTTGGGGGGTGCAGTTCTAAGCCAAATAAATTGTGGTTGACCTATATAGCTTCCTTATGAGTTACTGTTTGTGTAGTAAACATGACGTCATTTTTCTGATTGTCTCTTAACTCCAATTTTCTTCCCTATTTAAGTTCTTCTATTAGGTGAAGTCTCAGATTTGAGTATTTTAGACTACATGAGGTGGGAACTTGTCATAGCCTGTACAACACTGCAGTGTAAGAGATGCCATTAATTACAGAAAGCTGAATTATTCTTCCCTTTCAAAGGTGCCTTTGAGATCAGTGCATGTGGAGTGCAAACTTAGAAACGCTGGCTAGTGGGAAGCTGTGGGTACGCTCTTGGCTGGAGCACACTATTGATAAACTCAGATCCTGATTTTTAACCATAGCCTCAAATTAGAACAGACCCCACTTGCCACTTTATCATTGACAGAAAAGTAGAGCAGTGTCATTATCTCCACACAAAACAAACAACAATAAAAGACAATACAGCCAATGTATATACAGCAGATGAAAAGTAGTATTTTATTGTAATAGATACAGATGAGAATAGGTATGACCTTTAAGTACCTTAAACCTAAGGTAACGCTTAGCAACCTACCTAATTGCAATCAGAGGTATTGGTGTTAGATGGTGGCTAGAGTGTGAAATGGAAAGCCCACCTTGGGGTGACTAAGCCCACAACAGGGGGACCGGCTAGAATTAGCTCATCCGCCAGTCCAGCCTTCCAGTTCCCTGCACGGCAAACCTCATTCATTGACTAACCCACAGATATTTGCAACCCTCTTCTTTGCCCCCCAAAACAGGAATTGGATAAACTAAATACAGTCGGCCCTTGAACAACGTGGGGATTAGGTGCACTGACTGCCACTCCGTGGAAAACCCTCTTACAGCTTTTGACTCTCCAGCCCGCCCTTTGCACCAGCAGATTCAAACAACGGATTATCAAGAGCATTTGCACATTCCCAACTGCAGATTCGCAACCTTCTGATGGAAAATACGTACTATTTTCCATCGGTGGCTGGTTGAATCTGCAGATGGGAAACCCAGGGTAGGAAGAGCCGACTGTTGATCAAAGTCCTCCCGTAAGTGCACCCTCACAGTTCAAACCCATGTTGTTCAAGGGTCAACTGCACTCGTTTTCTCCGCTCCTCGCAGCCAGTCTGGAAGCTCTGGGAACCAAATGCTTTCCCTGCAGGAAGGCAGGCGCCCTGCCTGCACCCTCTCTGGTCATGGCCTGGGGGCATCTGTGACAGCCATCTGGCAAATATGAGAGGCGGTGAGCGGGAGAGCAGCACAGACTCCGGCCTCTTGTTAAACCTTGTAAATTGTAGTGTTTTATTCGTTGTACCAAGACAAAAACTATCTGAAATTTGGGTGGTAGATTGTAAGCTTGAGGAGGCGGGGGTTGCGCGCGGGGGGAAGGCTTTTCTTCCTGTGATATTGTGTAGTTTGTTAGCAAAGGGAAAAAAATTCCGGGAGAAAATTGTCTTGTTTGAAAGCTGAAGGGGACAGAAGCATCTGTGAGGCTTAGTTCTGAGGCTCCAGTTCTGGCAAACCAAATAGGAAGAGAGCGAATAACTGAGTGTTCTATGTGTATGTATTAGTCTTCTCTGGCTGTTATAACAAAACATAGCACAGACCTGGGGGCTTAAACAACACAGATCAAGGTGTCTGGGGAGGGCTTTCCCCTTGGGTGCAGACAGCTGCCCACCAGCTTGTGTGTGTGTGTGTGTGTGTGTGTGTGTGCGCGCGCGCACTGAGGCAAGCTCTAGGGACACCAGTCCTCTAGGATGAGGGCCCCACCCTTTATGACCTCACTTACCCTTAAGTACTCCCTCAGCGGCCCCATTTTCAAACACAGCCCAATACATTTCCAAGTCCACTGGGGGTTGTATGAATGTTGGGGGGTGGGGGGGGGCACAAACATTCAGTCTGTAACTATAGGATGGAGGGAACTTCATTAAATGTTTGCAAAGATAGTTCTCGGTCCGAGAGATGAGAGCGGATGGCCTGCTCTTTCCTTTGTTCGTTCCACAAACATTGAGCACCTACTGTGTGTCGTCCTGGGTATAAACGTCACTGAGAGGCGCGCAACCCCTTCAAGGCGTGCAGGGTGACGAGGTTTATACGCAGGCGGGTGAGGCGGGTGTGGCCGCTGCAGCGTCGTGGTTAGAGGAGTTCGCGATGAACTGTGGACACCGGAGGGTCGGAAGGGAGGGCGGCGGGTGGCCAGAAGCAGAAGTGCAGTGCAGCAGCTGCTCCTTAAAAGTGGGGTGCAAGGGGCCGGCCGAGTTGTGCGATGGTTAAGAGCTGGCTTGGGACGCCAAAGGCCCCGGTTCGGATCCCACATATGAGGGCCAGTGACACTGCCCTCTACAGCTAAGATGCTGAACAACAGCTCAACCTGGAGCTGGGCTGCCTTGAGTCCCCAGCGACGGTGTAGGCTGCAGCCCCTGCTGCAGTGGGTTGCCATGGGCTACCGTGTGTAGCCAGCAGCCAGCGTGAGTGGCCAGCAGCTGCAGTGAGCGGCCGTCCAGAAGCCTGCGACTGATCTGCCTCTCCCGGGAAGAGCGCAATGATGGTGCCAACTTGGGCCAGTGAAGCAACGTCCTCCACAACTAGACTGAAGAACAAAACGACAGCAACTTGTCTGTTCCCCTTCCCCCAATCCCCCAGCACTGTTCCCATCCCCCCAACTCCCCAATAAAAATCTTTAAAAAAAAAAAAAAGTGGGATGGAAGGGCGTGCTGAGCAGGCCACTCAGCTCGGGCTTGCGCGCGAGGGGCACGCCTCACTGTCCCTGACTCCTGTCCCTCCTCCAGCGCGTCAACGCTCGCTCCGGAACGCACGGGAAGCCCACGTCCCTGACGTGACAGGTCAGGGGACACACAAACTATGACAGACACCTCAAACTCTTCACGGTGACTTACTGCACGGAAGTGGGCATCCGTCCACCAGCGTCCTAACAGAAGGGCAAGGCCTTTGCGTCGGCTCCACGGACGGGAGCTCCTGTGCATCCGTCTTCTTACGCCGTTGCCCTGACGCAGTTGCCGCTTCCTGCTTGGGTTTCCGTCGAGCGCAGATACGAGACACGTAGGAAGGAGCCTGTGACCCAAAGCGCAGCGTTTCCTGTTGTTTTTCTGGCCTGTACTTTTACGGAGCTTTTCCAAACCCCCTGACCTCGTTTTCCCTAGAAATGAGCATCGGTTCTCATATTTCATTGTTTCAGTATTGCTATGAATACACTTATTTAAAATTTAATTTTAAGGGCAGCGAGTGCACACAAATTTGGAAATCAGACCGATGCTTGGTAACCAGCTGTCTTGGTGGCGGGACCTGGGGGAACAGAGGGTGCCGGTGAGGAGCTGACCAGCCAGGACCATCCGGGGTGACATGGGCGTCACTGTATGCGTTTTGCAGAGAAGATGGAAAACTTTGGCAGGCCAGTTAAGTGCGTGTTCCGAGGTTGGGGGGCAAGAGGGTGGCTTTCCTCACACCTTGAATCGATCCAATTCTCTCCATCACCACTGCCACCCCGTGTCCCAATGACCAAAGTATCTCACATGAGCTCCTGCCATGTCAGACTTCCTTCTGCGGCCTCTAAACATGACTTCACCCTGCCAGCTGCACTCCCTGATGGCAGCCCACATGGCCACCTTTCTGTCCCTTGAGTCTGTTAAGGTCCTCTGCCTCCTCTCCCTGCCACAGGCCCTGTCTAGTTCCTAATTTTCTCCAACTCTTGGAGGCTCAGAACCTTCCAAACTCACTGGCCTCTTAATCCAATTCTATTCACGAACGTACTTTAAAATGGAGCAGGCCTGAGGTTGAGCTCTGGCCCTGCCCTTACCAGGTGGGCTAAGTTACCTTGCCACTCTACAACTCAGTGCTCATTTAAAATGGAGACGGGAACGGTGCTCACCAGCACAGGAAGGGCGTGTGAAGTGCTCGGCAGACAGCTGGCGCCTCCTGCAGCCCGGAAATGGCACCATAAACCCCAGGTCAACATGGGGGGTGCCGGCCTGCTAAGCGAGGCAGCATGCAGTTTTGTGTGCACATGTAAAGATGGGTGCCAGTCAGGCATTTTGGCCTCATCCAGCGCCCACCACACTGTGTTCTAGAAAGATAACTCAGTGACAGTCAGGAGACTTAAAAAAAAATAATAAAAAAAATAAAAAAAGCTACCTGCAATGCTGAATTGCCCATATTCCTACCTTTTGCAGTCTTACTCACTGATGGCAGAATCTCTGTTTGAATAGCCATTTTCATGCAAACGCGTTTTTAACACCCCCAAGCTGGCAACAAATTGGAGCTCACCTCTTCCAGCTGGACAGGGCTCTTCTTCTTATTCACCACCCGTACTAGCCTTTTACCGCTCACTGAATGTGCTCAAGACTTTCCCACTTCAAAGGCTTCAAACAACATTTTCTCTACATTGTCTTTCAGTGGAAGAATAAAGCCAAACCTCATTAGGGAATTCTCAACCTTCTACTTCTGCAGCCTTTCCACTAAGTCTCGTTTCATTAGTGACGCTTGCAAATTGTTTTATCAACGCTGGGAGTTACAATGAATCTTCCACTGTAAATGCATGAAACAAAAGGCATTTTGTTTAAGGACACAGAGAAATAAGGGAATTGTGGAAGCTCCTCTCTTTGTGGTCAGATATCAAACTTCCTTAAACGTATTCTTGGAAGCGTTTTTCATCTAACTCAGTCTCACCTTTCAAGTATGTCAAAGGAATAGTATGGATTTAGTGTGCTGTCAAGACATGCACATGACATGGAAGTCACTTCTAAATGTCTTTTCAAGGTACAGCATGGCCACTGTGACTCAACATACAGTGTGCCTTGGGCCTTGGTTGGCTCTTTCAATTACAAAGGGAGTTTCAAACTTAGCAATGTTTGAAAGCAAACATTATGTGAGTAACTTTATTGCATTATTTTTTACAAGCTTCTGCTATATAGTAGGAGGAGCTATGCTCTAAGAACGTTGCATTTTGAGAGTTGGAAATAAAAATTTCTCCCCACGCAGCTGATACACCTGCCCAGGTTGAGATTTCAGTCCATGTCGGTGAAGTCTGGAAAAATACTGGTGAGAGACCGAGTCTGCGTTGGCCTCGGGTTCTAACGAAGCGTCCTGCCAGCTAAAGCATTGCTTTCAGTTACCCAACAGTGTATATAATCTGCAGTCAGGCCCTCAGTCGGCAAACACCGGCCACCTTCTGAGTGGCAGGGCATGTCCGTGACATGTGCTGTAATGCCGTACACGGCCTTTCATGATCCAGCTGCCTCTCCAATCCCCACCATGAGCCCCGAGCTACGACATGCTGTGTCCCAGCTCTGCGTGGGACGTTCCCACTGGGACAGCCAGGAAGTTAAGAGCCACAGCGCCCTGTGCATTCCTTTAGTGGACTGCTTACTACCTGGGGCTGTACCCACCTGTGTAAGCCCACTCACCACATAGATCACGCAGCCTGGGCAGACCAGGGCCACAACGGTTGTTTGTTTGTGTCTGAGCATTGTACTTGGGTCCTGTGAATTCCTTGAGCAGCAGTGTGGTAGGCTGCCCCGTCCAGCAAGGCACCTCCCAGTTACCACGGTCGCAGGCCACCTGTGCTCAGGAAAGGCAGGACCACCCCAGGTGTCACGCCTGCAGAGGCACCCAAGAACGAGAGAAAGCAAACGCATGGGTTCCAGGCGACTTCCTTCCAGGCTCCATTAGACCATATGGCCTGCCTTGTTGCCTAGTTTACAAAGAACTGTTTGCATTTCTGAAGTTCCAATTAATACAAATCCGGACCGTTATCCATTTCCCACAAACGGAGCTGCCTGTGGCCATTGCAGCGGGCGGGAGGCCGGGCCTCACGGTGTGCTTGGAGTGCCGCCTGGTGGCCGCGGCGGGTGTAGCACTTGGTGACATCTCATTCCGTGCAGGGAAAAGCGGAGGGCAGGTGTCAGGGATGATACAAATGAAAGTCCCAAGGCCTAAAAACACGGGCTGCTGTTTTACAGGCTTGTCGCGCGTAAAGGAGGCGTATCCCAAGGAGATTTACCTTGAGTTACTATCTCATGGAAGAAAGCGGGAGCGCTGAATCAGGGTAGATCTCAAATGGCCTAAACAGGCGTCATTTCATTTGCTGTATTTTTGGTGGGTTTTCCCCTGTGTCTCCATAAGGTAGAAACATGAAATTGCCCCTTGCCTGACCCATTTTCATATCTGAAGTGCTAAAAGTCACTATCAACTGTTTTGAATTTTAATAAACCTTTGACTTCATTTCCATTATTTTACCGAGTTTTCACTAAGCTGCCAGCTGCACAACATTGACAGGTGCCCATTTCTAAAAAGCTTAAATAACTCCCTACCAGAACTATTCCCCATATTACCCTTTTCCTAGTCTCACGTTCTCTTTATTCCTTTACAAAAACTTTCCTTATTCTTTAACTCCATTGTTTTGGTGTTTTTTAGCTTCAGCTAGTTTTCTAACAGTAGTAGGTTTGATAACTTTGTGTCACCTTAGTTTGAAAAAAATAAAATTCTTCCTTTGTACTCCATATCTTCCTTTAGAGGCTGGCGTTTTATATTCTGAGAGAAGTAGCTTTGTCACATAATATAGGAAAGCTACCACTTGACTGGATGGACATGGGACACTTTTTTCCATATTGTCCAAACGTGTCCTAGAAGCTAGGAAGCCTCCTGGATTTGCTCGTGTCTCCCACTCCACGTCCTCGGTTGCAATTCCCACTCAGTAGGTGTTAGCCTGTTCCTCTGCCACCCTCTTCTCTCTCCAGCTACAATTTGCTGACTCCAAATATTGTTAGATTTCAATCCCCCTATTGACCTCATAAAGATATTTGTAAATATTTATTTTACAAATGATGGAAATGGGGGTCAACAATGTATCTCCCCAGCGCTCATTCAAGAGAGGGCTTAGTCCCTCATTTGCTTGAAGCCTGATCTGGGGCACGCCCCTCCCAAGATGACACACTCTTTTCAGGGCAGCCACATTCAATGACTGATCCCAGGAGGGGTCGTCTCCTCTCAGACATGACTCCAGAGGGTCTCATGGGGTCAGCGAAGGCCTCCTTTGAGACTGCATTTTTTCTTTTCAGAATAAGACGTCACCTCTTGAAAATTTTGTTCTTAACAATTTGTCATTTTAGTACTTCAGGGTGTCAGTGCACTCATGGATAATAAGAAATGCACCTCCTGCCGTAACCCTAACCAATAGAAATAGAGTGGGAGCCACACACGTAAGTTTAAACGTCCAGGCAGCCACATTCGAAAAAGGTAAAAGAAAACAGGGGAAGTAAACTGTAATAATATATTTCATTTAAACCAATGCACCTAAAATAACATTTCAACATCAAATTTGTATAAAAGTACTAATGAGATAGTCTCCATTCTTTTTACACTAAGTCTTCGAAATCCAAAGATTGGGATGCCAGTTTTCTTTTAGTTGTTTTGTGGTTGTGACTTTTTTAGCTTTTATGTTCCTTTAAGTCTGAGGGGCTTTTGTCCTGGGATGCAGTTAGGCTACTTGGAATCACTTCATTCTTTTTACTCGCTTTTCAGTCCTTCAGCCTTTAGTCTAGGCATAATTTGAGCTCCCTGCTGAGGCCACACCCTTCTGAGGATGCCATCTGATGACTCCTGTGTTAGGAGGTCCTCCCACTATGGCTAGTGGGAACACAAGCTTTCCGCGACCTGTGTGAGCCCTGGGGATGTGCCTACTTCTGTCCAGCAGTTCTTGGCTTCAGTAGTTTCCTAATTCATGCACGCGGACGAGTTCTCAGCCAAAGATGAAGGGGGCCGTCTGCCAACCTCCAGAGCACGTTCTCTCTCTCTCTCCACCCCACCTCTCCCTCTCCCACTCTCCCCCACACCACCGGGGGCTGTGTGTGTCCTTCGCTGTGAAGGCAGTGAGCTCGACACTGGAAGGGTTCCCTCCATTTGTTTCTCTCTCAGGAATTAGTCTCACGCTGCCTGTTGTCCAGTGTCTGGAAACTACTGTTGCATGTATTTTGTCCAGTTTTCTAGTTGTTTGAGGGTAGAAGGCACCTCCACTTCCTGTTATGGCCCAAAAGATGTAAAAACTGAAGAGCCGTTCATCTAAGAACCATTTATTGAATGTCTGCTGTGTATGAGAAACTGTGCAGACAGCTGGGGAGACCCTACTGAACTGAACACAGCTCATGCCCTCGTGAGTACCACAGACCAGCAAGGAAGAACATCACTGAGTAATAAGTCAAGTAGTTATGCAATATCAGCTGTGCTAGGCGACAGGAGAGAAGGTAGAGCATCATGAACGCATATGACAGGGAGACCTGATTTAGTCTATGCAATCAAGAAAACTTCTCAAGATGACAGACATTTTAACGAAGGTTTAAGACATCTGTAAGATTACGGATCTGTGCTGTGGAGGGTGAGAGACTGCTAAGGCCCGTGGCAGGATGGAACCATTAGAGATCACCAAGTCCAGCCCTTAGATGTCCCAATAAAGACACGAAGCCTCAGAGTACGACCTGCCTCCTTGCACTGCGTTTGCAGCAGACCGGGGGCGGGAAGGCAGGACCCCTACCTCCAGGTCTAGCGCGCTCTCTCCTTCACCGTGTTGCTAAGCAAACGGAGGGAATACTAGAACATTTTATACAGAGACATTTGTCATTTTATGGTCCATGACATATCATGGGCGATACACAATTTGGTAATTGGCTTTCATTTAAAAATAATGACGGCCAAAACGTTATTCAAGATATACTTTTAATTGCCTCTGTTGTTTTTTTTTAATGTGTTTACAAGGAATATGCCATAAAGTGTAAATGAATGTACAAGGGAGCACAAAACGGGAGACCATGAAGACTCACGCAGTGGCCTGGGAGTGTTCGCACGGCTCCCCAAGTGACTAAATGACACCCAGGGGGCTCTCGCTCAGCGGTGTAAGCTGTTTGCGCTTTCAGACATTTGGGGAAATGCATCCAATGCCCCATTCCCAGCTTAATTGGCATAATAAATGTCAATTAGAGCTCCTTTAAGGTTTTAAATGGCAAAACTCAAGTGGAACTGTGTGTGTAGATATTCGCACCAGCCTTCTCTACAGAAAACCTCTCCTCCGAGAGACCTGGCGTGTTTACACCGACCGTGGGCTCGTGTCTTCCAAAGAGGACGCCCCACCACGCACTTGGATTTGCAAAGGACACAAAGTTATTCACCCAGCTCTCCTAAACGCATCCCTCCGAAGTGCCTTATAAACTGTTACATGTTTTGTATATGAAGAGGATCCTGTCTCCTTTCAACACATGTGTGGAGAGCACCAAGTAAGGGCCAGGACTGAAAAACAGTCGTGAGCAAGGTGGAGTGTCGCTCCCGTCAAATGGAGACATCCCCCAAGATGCCGCCAGGAAGTCCCTTTTCATCCCTGGTTCTGTCAGACACGACTCCTTTTTTGAACTTTCACTTATGAGACTTCAAAGACAATTATTCATCCAGTGTAAATATAAAACAGGGTCTTTGTTAACGTCGGAACTTGGCAAAAAAAACCTTTTTTTTTATGTCCTATGTACAGCTCATTCACTTAGGTGTCCAAAAATTCCGTTTTAATTTAAGTAGCCCAAGCTGACAAGTGTTTGATGTCATCATCCTCTTCCTCTGCCCTCCTGGAAGATGCTAGAACATAAAATAAATAAAAATCAGTAATTGGTGACAGGCCCACTTTCAGCATAGAAAACTATGTATTAAAAAGGTATGTAGTGGGCCGGCCAAGTGGCACGATGGTTAAGAGCTGGCTTGGGACGCCAGAGGGCCCCGGTTCGGATCCCACATATGAGGGCCAGTGACACTGCCCTCTACANAAAGCCTGGAAAAAGTGATCCCAGAGAGCGCTGAAAATACATACATAGTTGGTTACATCCTCATTTGCTTTTAACGAGGAAGTCTCACAATTACGTTGTTTTATTGGAAAAACTTCCATCAACTTTAATGGAAGCCCCCTCCTTACTCCCATACAAGTCACTTCATTGATTAAAGAACGCCTTCTGTTTGTGGCAGCTTGTTTTATATAGTTCTCGAAACACACAATCCGAATAAGCATCCTCACAAGCATTCCGCCAACGGAATAAAACCACAGTTTCCGTTCAAAGTGAAGGGTTAGATTAGAAACAGCTGGGGCGAATACTAGAAAATTCTAGCACTCATTTGGCCAGGGCCGCCTCATCGCGAATTTCCCCAGCTTTCTTCACTTTTGTAAAACATTCCTAATCCATCCATTTGTCAGTCCACAAGCATGGAGGAAGTTCGGCCACCTGAGGCGCTGTGGGGACAAAGCCATAGGCTCCAGTCTCTGAGGAGTTGAAACAGGAAACGGGCTTTCAGTCACTTATTCCTCACTCATGAGCATTTGTGACCCGCCTCCTCTGTTACAGGAGCTGTGCCCAGGGCTAGAAGCATGCCTACATTGCATCCTTCACCTCAAGCAGCAGAGGGGACGCAGAAGGGATGACAGGAGACGTGTACAAGGTTCAGGGGCTACACAGAGGGGTGTGCAGCTCTCTCTGGAGAGCCAAGGAGCGCGTGCCAGAGGAGGCCCATGTTGAAGCAGGTGGCTGTCCACACGTGGACTCAAACACATTGCTCACGGGAAACATAAATGATGAAAGACATCGCACAGACGGCCCCTTCTAGCACCCCCGCCCCACCACCACCACCACCACCCTCTCCCCTACTGCAGATCTGCTAACCCGTGCCGAGTTTCTGGCTGAGATATATTAGAAACCAGAGACTCTCAACCTCAGAATTGAGCAAGTCACACCAGCTTTTGCCACACTCGCTGGATCAGATAAGTAACCTGCGCGTTTTAGAGGGCTCACCAATATCGAATGCCATAAAAAGGTAAACTGCAAGCTACACTGAGTCCTCTGACTAGAACACAGCGGTGCCGTACGGGACTGCACAGTGGCAAAGCGGGTACCTGAGGGGACAAGGACAGAAACTGAAGGCACATTCTGAGGAAAGGGTATCAGGAAGTGGACTAGGGCTGCACGCCAGCAATTAACGTGGGGATGAGTTTTTGTGTTAAAAAAAAAACAAAAAAAACGGTGATGGATTAACATGAAGTGTAGATTAGAGAGAGAATGATCGGTGTCCTCTCTCATCTCCAGAAAGATAGCAAATGGACCAGGAAACTAACACTATTTATTTTCCAACAGAAGAATGGTTCTCTCCTCATTCTGAAGAGCGCATGGTTCCTTTCGGAGAGCAGGTGGCTCTTACCACCAGGACCTCACACAGAGATGATGGGCGGAGGCAGGTCGGACAGGGGAGGGTCATGACCTCAGCGTGTGATCAGCCTTGAGTTGTCACAAAAGGAAGAAATGCTTCCATGGAAGGCTGCTTTTAAACGCCCACTGAAATTCTTATTTCTTATAATTAATGGCTTCCGAGGTAAACTGCCAAGCAAGTAGAATTGGCCTGTTATTGGAACAACAGACCAATGTATTAATTAAAATCTACTTGATATTCTTTGTAAAAGCCCAGTTACTGTTTGACACCAGGCAGAATATATAACTAGTCTAATGAATGAGTTATTTTACTTGCTACTACTATTGGGTTGTCGGGAAAGTCATGATGTATTTTTCCTGTTTTGCGTTGCAAAAATGCGTCATGACTTTTCCGACAACCCAATATTATTAGTAAGCTCACAAATTGGTAACCCTGTAGACCTGCTGTTGCCTAGAATACAGGAAAAACAGTATGAATATGAAACCAGCAACATTAAACAGAAAAAAATCAGAAATAGGTGATTATACTTAATTCTACAGGGTGGATATGAGTACTTATGGATGTAGTTTTATATTATATGTGTGTACACGCGAATATGTGTATATGTGTATGTGTGTATATGTATATGTGTGTATTAATGTGTGTGTGTGTGTGTGTGTGTTTTCTAGAATATGGTTCTACATTCTACTTATAAACAAGTATGTTCTATTAACACGATGCAGAGTTATTTTCTACCACTGTGCCCGTGGCTTACAGGTCCCCCTGAGAACCCCCAAACTATATCCCTCGAGCCCCCTTCACTTTCACTCTCTGTGGTTGTATGATTATTCCTTTGAGATCCTACGATCACCAAATCTCAAGAAATTCATAGCTCCTATCCCCAGGGTGACTATTACTATTTGAAGTTACTTAAGAATAGGGTCACCTTGAAACTGGTGATGACCTATGCTATACTTTCGTTTTTCAGACATAAGTGGGAGAACGATCCCCAATAAATCAAGGTAGTTTCCATAAATAAAACTTTCAAACTGCTCACAAAACGATAACATATAGGCTGTTGCATACGTGATCTTTAAAATAGGTATAAATTGGTTTAACACAATAATAATGTTTTTTTTTCTTGCTGCAATAGAAACTTTGAGTTAGAAAAAGATCTTTGTTCAGACTCCAAAGCTATATTTACTTTCACTTAGCAGGTATAAAACATATGGAAAGAATTGGTCTTGTAAATAGCAGCACGGCCCACTGAGAAAAACCTGTTGAACGATGTTATTGCTATAGAATATAGGACACACCCACTCTGACCAGGCAGCATATAACCTGTGTGAAAGAACTAAACGATTCATTAGAAATTCATGTTTGAATAGAAAATAACATGTCCAAAGCGCTCATCAGATATTTGGTTGCACCATTTCATTCCTCTAAATTCCTATGTAAGGCAAATATAAAAGTGTAAACTTCACATTTCAAAGCTAGGTGGTTGACACTGAACTTTAATTTTTAAATAAAGACTTGAACCTCTAATGCAAGGGTTCCTGACTTTTAGCAGATAATCATCAACTTTTCCTATCCTGTAATTTTAAAATCACCATTCTCGTCGGCTTGCTTTTAGGGGTTTGCTTTGTTTTGAAGGTAGCAATGCCAGTGTTGGTACTGATGTCACTAGATTGCTAGCCTGAGGAAGAGCTGATGGAGGTGACACGGAGCGAATGCGAGCGGGGCTTTAGCTGCCCCTCCCCCCCTCACTGGAAATACCCACAAGGTAAAAAAACCTAAGTAAAGCACGTGGCAGTAGCCTGGAACAGCCGATGTGCAGGCTTAGGAGCAATTCTTGCTTGAAAGCAGTACCATATAAACTCTGTACTAAGCCCCAAATAGTTCCAGAAGCAATTCCCTATTAGCACCATTTGTCTGAGGTAAGGAATCAAAACCTCAGGTACAGGAAAGTCAATTATTGAGGAAATAATGGCTTACTGCCTGTTTTATATTTAATCCACATGCCTGCGTTTTGGTTCCTCCTCATTCTGCAAATATTTAAGCCAACTGTGTGTTTGTTAAAACCTCTATCAAATCATAGAGAAAATGGGAAGAGCTAATATTACTCACACGTACAAAAAGTTCTGGTGAGAGTTTTTAGTAAGGCAAAGAGTGAGAATGTGACTTAAAACAATAAATCCTCAATATTATCTATATAGCTTAAGTATCTGTGATAATGTTGTCCCTTAAATATACAAATAGATTCAGAGGTACTTCAGTACATGCTGAAAAATGAAACCAAAATAGGTCATTCACACCCTTTCCAAAACTTACCCACAAAGCAAAGCAACGTAAATGAAAAAAACCTCAGTATTGAATCCCTTGCCTTATGTCTCATGGGTTAGGGTAGGATGAGTTTTTTCTTGTCTGTTATCTTTAAAATGAAATCGGATCAGAAATAAGTAGTCCTAAATACTGAGAAACACACCGCTAATGCGAAGCAAGGCAGAAGGCAAGCCCACAGTGATTCCCTGCCATCGGTTCTTGAATCTGTACGGATTGCATGCCTTTGGCATAATAAAGTTAGTGACCAACTTTCTACCTCATTCTACCTTATTGTGGCTGATTCCATAAACATCAAAATACCCTAAATCAAGGAAAACTATATTCTCTACTTAATGTAAGTATTTCCCAAAACGTGGCAGGCTATTATCCAGCTCTGTGGCATTTACATGAAAAAGAAGAATAAGTGAGTGTTCCCATGTTTATAATGCCACTCCGAATTCCTGAACGAGAAAAGCCAACTAGATGTAAAGTTCCGTTAACACAAGACACAGTACCAATTAGCCTTCTAGAAGCAGCCATCGCACATCAGCAGACTGTCAAATTTCCTGCCGCAGATACTTGAAAGAATGATTCTAGAAAAGAAATACTCTGCACTCTAGTTTCTGAGCAAGCAGAAAAGAAGGCAGTGGTAACTCGAAGCCAATCTGAGTTCACAAAGATGAAAACTACCAAACTAACTCTGAGGCATCTTTGCTCTGGGTTCCTGGAGGCTGACTCAAGGCAAAACCCTATACCTCCATGGTTCTGCTAACCTTAGGACCACCAAAACCATCCAGAAAGCTCTGAGTACCACAATCTGGAACCTTATCCCCTCACCTCTTGACAAAGAATCTCCTGGCGTAGCATTTTTAAAAGCTTTCCAGATGCTCTGAGGACGTCAACAGTATCAGTTCATAAACCAGCATGTGTGACCCATGGGTGTGTGAATGGAGTTTGGTTTTAGGGCTGTCGTTCATAAGATATATTGAGGCATTGTTCGAGAAAAGAGATAAAGTCGGAAATTTCAGATGATAATGGCGAGAAGTATAGCTCAGGTGTATCAGTCACAGCTGGATGAATAACTGAACTCATTGAGTGTTGATCTATCAAACTGGTAAGCACGCCTTAGCGGAATCTTTGATGGNAAGAGCGCAATGATAATACCAACATGGGCCAGTGAAGCAACGTCCTCCACAACTAGACTGAAGAACAAAAGGACAGCAACTTGTCTGTTCCCCTTCTCTGATTCCCTAACGCTGTTCCCATCCCCCAATTCCCCAATAAAATCTTTAAAAAAAAAACAAAAAAGTCTGTAGTTATAGGATAAAAAAATAAGTGATAAAAGGAGAGGACTGGCTGTCATTTTAGGCAACCACATGACCACAGGCAAGGGACAGGGGGACAGACCTGCTCGGGAACGCTGCGCCGTGGACGGCAGGCCCGCCGTTCTGCCTGGCGTCCTGTCAGGCTGTGCTGGCAGGGCAGAGGAAGGCACATTTGGAAGTCGGATGCCTGTCATCTTCTTATTTAATTCTTCCTGCTCCAGTTCTTCAAGTTCTGCCATCAACTCATCCTGAACATGGGGAGAAAGAAAGAATTATGGAGTTAACGTTTCGAGCAGCGGGTTTCCTCAAACACAATAACAAGAACATCTGCTACCCAATTGATATGTGAGAACCCAGTGAAATGGGATACTTATGTTAAGACGAAGTCTTCTTTTGCAACACTGAGCAATGATTAAAAATGAATATTTTGGGTTGTGCAAATTTGTCGTAGTTAATCTTCTAATACTTCAGTAAACAGTTGTTCAAGTAATTTGTGCTAGCCAACTATAAAACCTCCAGTTTCCAGGAAATTTATACCTTGCCTGTCAGTTTTCCAGCCTCTTTTCTTTTCTGCTGTTAGAAATTGAGAATCTGTGAAACATTCACTGGAAGAAATAAATATTCTCATTTGGGCTAGTGCTATTGAAAATAAAACAAAGGTATGGCAGAAGCATAATGAACAGAAAGTAAAAAGAATCCAAGATACTATGGTTCCTTTGTCAAATGACCAAAGCCCCTATAAATATGCTGTGTGTTGGGGCTGGGAAAACTCCGAGTCAAGGCAGGTGTTACTGTATATCTTTCTTTTAGCGACCGTTCCAGAATCTGGTTTAATTCTAAACTGCTCTCTATCCCAAGCCCCTTAGAGTCCCAAGACTAGTTTGAGATTTTAAGGGCATAAGTCACCTGATGACAGGTAGGACATGACTTGTAGTTTCAGAGCTAACCAGCTCCGTGGGGCCTCAGGTAGAGTCCAACTCCTTTGAGAGAGGGGGTTGGGAGTTTAAACTAAGTTTGTCCTCGTTAGACTGCTGAGGTTGTCCTCATTACAAGTGACCCAAGACACTCTTCTAGTCGACCAAGGAGAGTCTTCGTTTCTTAATTTATTCATCATCGAGCAAATTTATTCAGAGCTCACTCCTGGCCTGACCCTGAACTCAGGTCCGGGGATGCAATGCTGAACAGTCCCTGCCTTGACGATGGCTGAGTGTGGGAGAAAAGCACAAAAGCAAATAATTCACCTCTATTAAAACAAGAGTAAACAATACCATCGGCCGGAAGAGGAGATCCGTAAGCCAGCCACAACATTTGGTCACCTGTGGGTATCAGACATGCAGCAAGCTGAACTGTCTGACCACTTGGCTAAATGGGTACATCTACCCATGAAAGGGAAAGAAACCATGAACGTGGGTGTGAGCGAGTGTGCCCAGTGTAGCGGTGTGCCGTGTGGTTCTCCACGGGCTGGATGGGTCAAGTCCCTTCAGAACAAATATCCTGATGTCCCATTTCTACTCACAAAACAATCAGGGACAAATATA
Organism: Hipposideros armiger; assembly: GCF_001890085.2. Lineage (NCBI taxonomy): Eukaryota > Metazoa > Chordata > Mammalia > Chiroptera > Hipposideridae > Hipposideros > Hipposideros armiger. The sequence continues at coordinate 2,871,519 of NW_017731520.1, read as the reverse complement.
GTCCATATCCTAATGGCAGAGCTCGCTATCCTACACGGAATGCATGTCCAAAATACCCAGTAATGCTTGATAGTTATCAACAGCCCCGGAAAGGCTTGGATATTTTCTTTAGCAAATACGATGACAGAATAATGATCTCCTCCATCACGTTCACACGTCAGGTGCCCGTCACTTATTCATTCATTGGTAAAATAATTTTAGAATTTAAGAAACCGTAGAGATAAGCTAGTGATCCAGTAACTTTAGATAGATAGATAGATAGATAGATAGATAGATAGATAGATAGATAGATAGATATAGATTAGAAAACTAAAGGGCAGACCAGTGAAAGGCCTTATATAAACTGCAGTGAAACGACAGAGCCCAGAGGTCGTCAGGAGCCCCGAGCCCGTGGGTGCTCTTTAGCCTAACCAGGGCTGGGCAAGCTTTCTGTAAATGGCCACACAGCACTCTGCAGGCTATGCAGGCCACACACGGTCTCTTGTCACATAGCTCCTCCATTGCTAACGGTTATTGGTGGTGGTGTTTTCTCCACTCCTTTAAACACGTAAAAACTATACTTAGCTCATGGGCTAGGATTTGGCCTGAAAGCCAACATTTTCCAACTCCTGGGCTACACGCTGTTTAAAAGTTGTTGGCCCCCCAATCCTCATTTTCTGGGATTCCATGGAGCCACATCTCCCCTTAGTCGGGGTGTCATTTTTAATGCCATGTAGATGGAGGAAGTCACATTCTTCACCATGCTACTCTAAGAACTGGAAACATTTCCAAGTCTGCCCCATCCTACTCGTGTGTGCTTTGAATAGGACCATTGACGCTCGCAGTGCAGACGCCACCATTCTAATTACAGTCTGTCTCATGGGCTGATTAATCTAAGTGGAATGTGTGCGTTAATAATGGCTGTCTAGGTTGACTTTGTTTCATAGCCTGAGTAATCAACAGAGGCAGCCTAACCTCTAATTTAACATCCACAGAGCACGACGCGTCTGTTCCTTGCAGAGTCACAGAGTCTGGTTTGTTTTGCCCGGATGTGCAAGTACTCGATTCCTCTTCGTAATGGGCCATTTAGGCTTCCATCACTAAAAGTCACCAGCTTCCCATCAGCACATGCTGCTCTTCCTTAATAGCTGAAAACTTAACGAGGGGGCTGTTTGCCAAATGGCATTACTCCTTGCTTTAGATCAGAGCTACTAGCACCGCACTTACCTCCTATGTACATTGCTAGCAAATATCATTTCTTCTTTGATGACATTTAAGGAAATATTTAAGGAGCCCTGCCTGCGCTACATGGTGGGAAGCGAGTCTTTGTCGCAGCCATCATGCTCCATCCTTTATGCTGTGTCACCCACCTACCTCATCAAAGTCATCACCAAATCCAACCCGTTGAGAAAATGCTTCTGAGATTTCTTGGGCAACGTCCTGCTGCTCCGTGATCTCTTGCATCAGATCATCTATTTTATTCAGATCCCTGAGAAAGAATAGTTGGTTGAAATATTTTAGGATTTTACTTTATAATTATGAATTTAGATATAATCCCATGTAAATTATGAGTCCATTTAATATAAGCGCTGACCGGCTGAGTGGCTCAGTTGGTTAAGAGCTCGCTCAAGAGTGCGAGCTCTGAGCAACAGGGTCAGGGATTCGATTCCCAGCCCAAGCTGAGCTGCTGCTGAGCTGCCAACAGGTGGCAGGATGGCTCAGCTAAAAAAAACCAAAAAAACAAAACC
>NW_017731520.1:2857207-2864407 GCF_001890085.2 Hipposideros armiger | reverse complement strand
AAAAAAAAAAAAAGAATCAATGCTAATTTATGGAAAACACTGTATACGATCCCTGTGCATGGTAGGGACTTAGCAACTCGTTGTTATTACTAATAATAGCCATTCATTTAACACTCATTAATGATTAAGATGGTGTATCTTATTTCTGAGACCACTGAGCAACAAGGTACCCGTTTTCCACCAGACGTCACCATCACAGGAATGTAATATTACGAAAGAGCTCCACCTTTCCAAGGGTGCAGCAGAAAATACTCTTCAGAGTATGACTATGCACCCTGAGCAGCTGAGCTCCAAATACACCCCTACCCACCATACCCACAGGGGAATGTCCAAAGTGTGTCTCCTCCCTGTCTTGTCAAGCTGGTTCGGTGTCTACGCTTATTTGGAACCTATTGACCCGAAAGCATCTTCTTTTTCTTTTTTTTCCTGAGAAAAATATTAAAGTTCTCATTAACATGTATGCTATGTTCCCTAATAAGCATTAACTTTAGAGTACTGTCTGAACATCAGGAAGCAACTGACTATAAAGGATGAGGCTTTGGGGCCACCAGATCTATGTTTCAATCCCACCTCTGTCAATTAATAAGTATGCATAATGGCCTTGGCATGTGACCTTCACTCTTTGTAAGGGATGTTTGCTCATTTGAGTAACAACGACAATGATACCTAGAGGATGACAATAGAACATGGTATTCTGGAGTCAGTTTTCCTCCTTTCAAACCAGGCTCCATCTACCCATAGCTATGTGTCCTTACGTAAGTCGCTTACTGGAACATGGAGCTACAACCCATTTGGTTGTTGAGGATTAAATTAAATCACACATGCACAGTGTTAAGTGCAGTGTCTGGCACACAGTGCATGATTACTAAATATCAGGGACTTCCGAGTCACCCTCATGTCCTTCACAGGGTTGTCAGAACCGTAAGGTAAGAAGAACATGGTATAATGCCAAACCTTGCAAATGCTTGTTATAGTAACAGTAAGTCCTGGTTTGGGCACCGTTTTAAATGCTTCTGTTACCATATGGTGTCTGCCCTTCAAAATATCTGGGAGAAACTTGAAAATCTACCCAGCGTGGCGATCTCAACTTACACTATCATTTCCACGCCACAGACTACAGATTGGCCTGCCCCTGAGTCCCCAGCTCTGGGGAGCCAGGCAGATGATGAGAGTAAGTGAAGCAGACAAGAGGTTAGGGGAAAGGCCTTCTTCGCTTTCTCACCTGTGAGAGAGGAAAAGAGAGAGGAACGTTTCCCTACAGTAACGATAGAAAATCATACAAGTGTGGCAATAAACGGCAGTGGACACTGGCCCCGGATCAGGGAACCCCAGGGACAATGGGACGTGACGACTGGAGAACATTAACCTGATCTCATGGACACAACACCTCTGGGCTCTAGTCCACAGCTGCCATGCTGAACGCAGGCCGAGCCTCGCCCTGGTTCAAAGAAGCAGGACATCTGGATTTGCATGCAAAATCCACCCCCAATTTAAAAGCTGATTTACAATGTTCAGAAAACCCTTGTGTGGGCAAAACCAATGGTTCCCACATGGCTGGATCTGGCCCCAGGACGCTTGACGTTTCTTGCAGATTCTGCCAGGCACAGTCAGCTCCTCCCAACACTGAGACAAGAGGCTTCTGTTCCAAAGCGCCAAGGAGCGGACGTGAGGCGTCTCCCCGTGACCTGCTTCTCACAGGAAAGGGTGATGCCAGCAGCCCCACCAGGTGTCGGACAGGCTTTGACATTGTTTTCTAATAAACCATCTGGGAGAGAAACGGCTGTCCTTTTTCAAAGACGTGCCACAAATCCTGCCAATGAAGGCTCGCTCCTGATTTGGCAAAGGGGAACATTTTTAGGTCCGGTAACTCAACCTGCATGGAAGGTGCAATTCAATCTTCCAAGCACTTGTGTGTGCTTTTCAGCAGTGGCGAAACCTGGACGACATTCACCGTGAAACAAAGGAGTTGACTGTAGTCCTTTGTGCTGGAGAAACAGCAGGGAGGCGCGTATCGACCAGCGTTGTGCCTCCAGCAATGGCGTCACAGGCGTGTCCTCTGTCTACTGCTGCTGGGGGAGCGTGAAGAGCCCGCACTCCAGCCCACTGAGGATAGGGACTGAAACTTAAGAATTAGCCCCTTGAATCCAAATCCAGCCAGGCTCTGTGCAACTTGGCTGTGTTGCCAACGCAGGAAGGCTTGGGTCGCCTATGAAAATATCTTAAATCAGCAGAAAAGGGTTGTAGTTTCATTGCTCATATAATTAGTGGGGCAGCCAGGTCAATCTGTTGTCCTTCACTCATTTAGGGATCTAAATATGTGCACTGCTGATCCATTAGTTGACCAAAAGGAAGAAACTTTCACATGAGCCCCTATATCCATGACTGCAGACAACCCTGTTGTGAACTAGGAAACTGCTTTACGACAGTTCCTCTCTCTGGAACTGTCTCTGGAAAGGGGCGGTCTCTAGAAAAGCCTGGAAAAAGTGATCCCAGAGAGCGCTGAAAATACATACATAGTTGGTTACATCCTCATTTGCTTTTAACGAGGAAGTCTCACAATTACGTTGTTTTATTGGAAAAACTTCCATCAACTTTAATGGAAGCCCCCTCCTTACTCCCATACAAGTCACTTCATTGATTAAAGAACGCCTTCTGTTTGTGGCAGCTTGTTTTATATAGTTCTCGAAAAACACAATCCGAATAAGCATCCTCACAAGCATTCCGCCAACGGAATAAAACCACAGTTTCCGTTCAAAGTGAAGGGTTAGATTAGAAACAGCTGGGGCGAATACTAGAAAATTCTAGCACTCATTTGGCCAGGGCCGCCTCATCGCGAATTTCCCCAGCTTTCTTCACTTTTGTAAAACATTCCTAATCCATCCATTTGTCAGTCCACAAGCATGGAGGAAGTTCGGCCACCTGAGGCGCTGTGGGGACAAAGCCATAGGCTCCAGTCTCTGAGGAGTTGAAACAGGAAACGGGCTTTCAGTCACTTATTCCTCACTCATGAGCATTTGTGACCCGCCTCCTCTGTTACAGGAGCTGTGCCCAGGGCTAGAAGCATGCCTACATTGCATCCTTCACCTCAAGCAGCAGAGGGGACGCAGAAGGGATGACAGGAGACGTGTACAAGGTTCAGGGGCTACACAGAGGGGTGTGCAGCTCTCTCTGGAGAGCCAAGGAGCGCGTGCCAGAGGAGGCCCATGTTGAAGCAGGTGGCTGTCCACACGTGGACTCAAACACATTGCTCACGGGAAACATAAATGATGAAAGACATCGCACANATATATATATATATATATATATATATATATATATATATATATATATATATATATATACACACACATATACACACACTCAGTTATTTCAGGAGGATCACGAATATTCCTGGTGACAACATTGATCAACTTTAAAAATGATTTGCATTTCGAAAATCGAATAATCCTGAATATGCACAGATGTTTTAAATATTAAATAAATAGCCATCACGTTTGGGAGTCACATTTGAGAGAGCAAATTATTTTATAACAATTATTTTAGAAGAACACTTGTAGACCCATTTTGAAATTTTATCTGGTAGGGCACATGTAAAGTTTAAATATATGCTACGAGGTATCAGCTCTGCAGGAACTGGTTTCATGGACCCCAAGGACCACCATGAGTAAGATAAGCTGGGAGAGCTCTCGGCAGCCCCTGTCTGGCAGCAGCGTTTTGTAGAAGCTGAAATCTGGAACTAGAGGACCATTTTCCAGAATGCCTAGTAGCTTGGAAGTCCTGATTCCCTGAGGGTTTCCCCAGTGCTGCTGCCCGCCTTGGGAGCTTACTGGGAAGGGCAGGATTAGGCCTAAGTCGCCTGGAAAGGACCAGCAACTGCAGCCAAGGAATTGGGCAGCCCAAACCGAGGGTGGACAGCTGCTTCGAAGGGCCCGCTGGCCCCTAACCCCTAAGCCTAAGCACTCAGGGGCTGAATGAAGTACAGGACCTGCGCTGCTTCTCCGGGACTAGGCCAAACCGATGGGTATCAGAGAAGTGACACCTTTCCTCTTATGAAGCAACCTAGACCCCGAAATGCTGATTCCCAGTGGAATGAGTCTTTTGCACGTTCCCCAGGCTCCATATATGGAAAAAACTGAGTATTTTTTATGTAATTTCATGTAGCAATCAGAAAGAACACGTTTACCATTCTCCTCCCACCCTTTATTTCTAATTCTTAGAATTATAACAAACATATAAAGTATTTATTTATAAAATGGAGTATGAGAAAGGAGCAGCTGAAATTTGGGCCTAGGGGTGAGTTTGAGAAAAAACGTTGATGCCCCGTGTGCATGCAAAGCACATGGGCACTAGCCCCACGACCACTATGAATACTGATTACGGATTGCTTACTTTGTCCCAGGAACTAAGTAAATTATGTCTAGTATCTGACTGCAGCTCACAATCACCACATAAGGCAGATACTATTATTATCTCCAATTTACAGAAAAGGAACCTGAATAAAGGGGGTGGGGTAATTTGCCCAAGGATAGTCGGCAGTGGACCTGGGATGATCACCCAGAAAATCTGAGCCCCCACTCCATGCGCATAACTGTTATTCTGTGCCAGTGGATTCTCTTACATGGGTTAGGATCAGAGCCACCTGGGGAACTTGGTTACAAGTGCACAGGCCCAGTGCCTACCCTTCCTCAAGGAGCCTGGGCATCTGCGGTCTCATTAGCAGCTTTCTGGGCGATTTTGATTCCCACCAAAATATGACACCCACTCTTCCATCGTTCTAACCCCCTCCCAGGTGTTGACATTTAAGCCTTCTTTAAATTATAGGATGAGATGTTACAGGTGGCGTGTCAGGCGGCTGGGGAACCTTAAACGCAGAATGACTGTCCGCCATGTTTTCATCTTTATGTTTTGTTTTGTTTTTTGCCACCATCACTTCTCCTCATTCTCCGAGGGAGCATTCCATCCTGACATGTCCAAGAGGCTCAAAAGGGTAAGTCTGCTCCTGCCCAAGTCGTCATCCAGCTCTCCCAACACCAAGGGGATTTCTGGCTCAGAGGGAGCCCAGGGCCACTCACATGTTTTCATGGACGGCTTTCATGGCTTTGGCTGCAAAACCCATGTTCCTCAGCACCTCGGTGTTGGTGTGCGAGTTCTCCAGAGCCTCTCTCTGGAACTCGATGGTGGACAGCGTGCCGTCAATCTGGGTGAGCTGCTTCTCAAACCTCTTCTTTCTCTTGAGTGCCTGCAATGCAGCTAAATAAGGGAGAAGCCACGTTTATAAGGACACAGCCCAGTCACTTACTCGGGGGACATTTGCTCAGCACCAACCAGGGACTCAGCATTGTTGACACCTACAGACAAAGAGGAGACCAGGTAACGCTGAGATACTCAAGAGTAAGCCCTGTCTTCCCATCACTTGCAACAGTTATCACTCCCGCAACCCTTGTTATCCTTGTCATCCGAAGACCCGGATGAAAGTGTCAGAGGGTGAAAAGTCAACTTTCATACTCCATAGAATGTACCACAGAACTGTTTCTGTCAGCACTGGCTTTAAAAAAAAAAAAAAGATAGATATATAAAAATAGGAGTAAAACTCATGCAATAGAAAAATAAAACTTTAGAGGAAGGAAGAACTTTAATGACTGTTTACTGTAAACCCGTTTCCTTGTCTCAAAGACAAGTTAATTGAGACCCAGGCAAGATGTGTGGCTTGGTGGAAGATACACAGTGAGTGGCAATGGATGCTGGATTCCTTGGGTCTATCCTTCAGTCTATTAATGTATCTCTTTTTTGTTCTGCGTTCTTGGGGAATTCCTTCACTTTATATTCCAGATCACGAAGCGGTCTTCAGCTGTAGTTATTCTACTGTTTTACCCTTTTATTTACTTATTTTTAATTATTCTTTCAATTTCTAAGAACTTTTTCTTCTACCTGTTCATTTATATGGCAGCTCACTCTTGTCTTATAACGCACTAGCCTCTGGAATCTCCCTGAAGATACTAACCCCAGTTCTGTTTCTAACATTTTTAAAAATTTCTTCCATGATTTCTCTTCTCTTGGGTTCAGATGGTTGCTTTGCTTATCTTGATCTTCCTCTTGCAGGCAATCGCCTTTCCTCGAAATTCTTCTGATTTTTCTGGGTTCATACGTATAACGTAAAGGCTAGAATAGTCAGTATAAGCTGATGTGCCTCTGGTAGTTACGTAAGTGTGTCTGTCTCTGGGGCCGCTCTCTTGAAAGGGAAGGCTGTGCGAAGCTCCGTAGAGGACATGGGTGGGGCACCCAACAGGCAGGCTTCCGTCAGTGGGTAGGCAGCAAGTAGAAAGGCTGGGGTTACCACAGTTGCCAAAGAAAGGCTTTCATTTGGGTGTGGGCTGTTTGTCTATATTTCCCTTTAGAGTGGTCACTTTTCTTCCCCGCCCTGTGGACTGCGGAGATCCGGGGCTCCCTCGGGCTCTGTTCTGCTTCTCTCTCCCGATGCAGCACCACAGTGTAAGTGCTTGCTGAACAGTACTTACCCTTAATATAGAACAGTTTCTATTTGTTTAACCTTTCCTTCAGAAAAGAGCCAGAACATTTTTTTTAAGTCATCTAGCATCAAGGTCTACTCACAAAACCACTCTGTAGAGAGGCTTTCCGCATCAGAGCCGTGTGAGGGCTTCCTCCCTCCACAGGGAGGATGGCCAGTCCACCCCCCCGCCCCCCGCCCACCGCTGACACCCTGTCTGTGGACCCCCAGCTGCTGCTGCATTTATCACACTGTCTTATAATGACTCGTAAAATCAGTTCCACCCGCCTCCCCTCTGAGGAAAGATTCTCTTCTCCTGTTCCCCTGGTATCTAGCACATGGCCAACAAAACACGAGCATATAACAAAAACAAACATTCGTTATTTGCTATATGCCAAGCTTGTGCAAATGCTTTGTGTGTTTTATGTGATGTGTGGCATTAACTCCACAAAAACTCTAAGAGTAGATACTATTATTGGCCTATCTTACAGAAGACGAAATGAACGAGTATTAAATGAATAAATTTGGTAGTCTCATGCACCCGGTTGAATGACAGCATGATATAATAGAAAACGTATGGCCTCCACCGCCAGTGTGTGAATCCTTCCTCCATGACTTGGTAGGTGTGTGCTCTTGGATAAGTCTCTTCACTTCCTTGAGCTTCAGTTTGCTCTTCTGGAAATGGGGTCATAAGC
>NW_017731520.1:2836456-2852082 GCF_001890085.2 Hipposideros armiger | reverse complement strand
AATTATTAAAATCTTAATTTTAAGACAACTGAAAATAAGATGATCATCAAGAGCAATATATGTAAACATACCAAATGCAAGCTTAACATAACTTACATATGGGGGACAGGGTCCATCTGGCTGGGATTTTTAACTCGTCCCAAATGCAGCAGGAAAAGCAACGGATAAGGCCTCTGAGAAATGCAAACTGAGGCCCGGCTAAGAGAACAAAGACAGCAGGGCCCTCCGTGCTGTCAGTACCTGAGTGTGTGAGTGAGGGTGTGAGGCCAGTAGGATCCTTGCCAGGGCTCAGAGGGAGAGGGACGGAGTGCGGAAAGCAAGAACTTCTAAGGCCATGGTGTAGTGCAGGGCGCCCAGGGCTGGTTCAGATGTGGTGGGTTCCCCCACCACGGGGTGGGGAAAGGGGAAAGCTCCTGAGGTGGGGGACGGGTGGAGGTGGGGTTCAGGGAGGGTCCGATTTCCATTTGCTCTGTGTTTTCCAGAAAGAGAAGGCCGGTTGAGAAAGAACAACGCCTAGGTTGTTAATGCCCCAGGAATAAAGCCTGTTCCTTTCCCGGGCCACAGAGTACAAAGTGTGGTAGAAATAATCAGATAGCCAGAGGCACACACCTTTATTACGAGGCTTGGTAGTCGTTTGAACACTGGAGAACGCTGAGAGCCTTCCTAAGGGTCGAGGACCCGGAGTCACAGCGACCTGTGAATGTCCCTAAAGAAAACTAAGTTCAGACCTCTGGCCCCTACACCCGACCTACTAAATCAGGATGTTTAGGGAGGTACTTGGGAGTGTCCATTTTTACAAACATCCTCAAGGAATTCTGATGCAGGTGACCCGAGGAGCACATTTTGAGCCACTCTCTTAAGAAACAAGGTCACCAGGCAAGTGATAGCTCCCCAGGGAACTCCCGTCCTCAGGTCCTGCCGTCTCTGCCTGTCTTGTGTTACATGCGCTAGGCCTGTGCCCTCACCCCTTTGGCTCTCCACTGACACAGATGTGGCTTTCCTCACACAGAAGCCCTCTGGTCCCCAGTGTCTGAATTCCGCCTGCAGAATTCTGCTCTGTGACGACTGTAAGAAAAAGCCAATTCCAGAGCCCTAAGGGGCTCCAGCCCTGAGCTAAGCCAGTGCGAGGCCACACCCAGCTCCAAGGATGACCAGGTCTGCGGCGTGACTGAAAGCAAAGGCACCCTGGCGCCCCCAAAACAGCCAAGTGAGCCCCATACTCAGCAGGAAGGCTGCCCGCCGTGGGTTTCGTCCACCACACACACCCGAGGAAGGAGCCCAGTAGCCTCAGCGCCTGGCTTTCGCTGGGGTCATGTGTGACAATGCTGAGCAGGGGATGAGGGCCACTTTCACTTTACCCCATCTCAGCCTTTCTTCTCCATCAGCCCAACAGCCTGGGGCTCACCGACACCCCAGACTGGACCCACCCCTTTTCACATGGGGGTGTATGTGGAGTTGTTGCTCAGTCTGGGACGAGGTAAGCAACAGGGCCTGTAAATTTAGGGGGAACTCACAGAGTCACACAAGTGTGTCCTAGGGGGGCTCGCGGGCCTCCCCTAGACCCAGCCCTGGTAAGGACGCTTCAGCCCAGTGCGGGGTAACCGAGGAAGTGACCAAGATGGGGTTGTGGACAGGACTCTCAGAGAAGGGACTGCTGCCTTCCGATATGTCAAAAGTCTTCATGGGGCAGAGGGAGTACATTGATTCCAAGTTATTCCAGAAGACAAAATGTGGGCCAATAAGTGAAACGTACTAGGAAGCCAGTTTCAGCTTAAAAAAAAAAAAAGCCATTGTTATAACCTTGGCTGGTATTTATAGGGCACTGAATGAAGGCCTTTACACAATCATGTCATTAATCCTCACTTCTCTGAGAATCAGCCTTATCGTAGCCGTTATGCAGATGAGGAGACTGAGAATGAGGCCAGGGAAGGGGTCTAAAGTCACGCAGCCCAGGCAGGGCTGGGACCCTCCCCGGGGGGCTGTCGGCTGTGGCGCCCAGGGTCTTACCCACAACACTAAGTTACTTTCCATCAAGCACGTAAAACTTGGATTAGGATATTGAAGGTAAGCAAAATCCCTATGACCATCTCCCCCAAACCAGTGTAGCAGGGAGGGGTTTGTGGTGCATAAGATATTGATACCGTCAGCTCCTGGGGCCACCAGCCAGTGAGCTCAGCAATACTAATATCACCAGTGCCGTGAGCACCATACAGGGACAAAGGATAGGAAGGGCTGCAAGACTAAGGGACTCGCATTTCTGCCTCATTAACATCACTGTGGGATTGTGTCCCTAATCCCTAACTCTAGACACAGAGAAGAACCAACTGGAGCACTTTGTAAAAACACGGATGCCCAAGCCCCACCCAGTCAATTACATCAGAATCTCTGGGGGTGGGACCCCAGGCATCAAGGTGACTGATAGACAGCCAGGGTTGGAAGCTGCTCTGGATGGCAGGAGTGGAAAAGAATTAAGCGATGTAAGAAAAGCCTGCTTTTCCGCAAAGCAGACTCCTAGCTGGAGAGCAGGAGGCCTCTTGTAGAAAGAATGTCTGACCTCCCAACGTGTTTAACCAAATCATAACTCTTGCTCCCACCATTATTGTGGGGCACCCGGGCCTTGAGTCACGTGGCTGCCGCAAAACCAGTTTGGTGGTGCACGCTCGGGTTCGTTTTAGTAAATCATGGTAACGGCCAGAGAAGTCTGAAGTGAGAGGAATTAGCGACCGCGGCACAACCTTGCAACAAGTTACAGTGGAAGCAGGTGTCACGCTAATGTCTGCAGGTCACTTATTAACAAACATACACTGGGCAAGCAGACAAAGCTGTTTTTTCACCCTGTTCCATGAACTCAGTGAAGGCCCAACTTTATGTCTTTTTAGGTTCCATACAGCTTGCGTGAAAGGCTCCCTGACGACGCAGTGACGTCCCCTGGCAGGGTGCTGTGCCCTGTGGGAGGTGCACTCGGTCAGAGACCCACCTGAACCAAAGAGCGGACACTGCCCTGGTCTGAGATGGAGCCTCGGGTATCATCCTGATTAAGTTGGTTATACACCCGGCACATTCTTCCCACCTGTGCTTAACGTGGGGTGCAAGGACGTGCTGCTAAAACATGGTAGGCGATGCACACACTGAGGACTTCACCACCGAGATCCCATTTGTAACACTTACTATGCCGATTTCAGAGTTCCTCACTTGACCAATAAAACCCATTTCCAACAGTCAGAATGCCGTGCATATCCGTCTGTTGTAGAGGAACAGACCACTGAAGAATCTGTACAGGCCAGAACTGTGGTTCTTTTCGGACATAATCCGAGCTGGCCGCTCAGCTAGTATTCTCGACAGCGTGTTCGCTGGCCAACCCCTCTGGAAGTAAAAGTTTAACTGCATGTACACGATGTCACCCTGATTATCATGTAAATAACAGCCATTCCAGCGCTGACACTGTGTAACGCAAGGTCCGTTGAGTGCCAAGTATATTGGGCCTTATGTGTGTGAACATATTTCTTAGGAGCTAATGAAAAACAGTGTATCTACACGAGTTACCTGGTTTACTTGGTGATGCCGATATTGACAATACATCCCAAAGCATGGCCTGTCATTGAATTCTTTCCATACTTCAGATTGCAGATGACCTCATGCTAACCAGCCTCTTCCTGCGCCCAGGGACCCTTAGAACCAGGCCTGAGCTAACACCGCTGAAGTTCCCAAGAAGAGGCTAAGAGTAGATGGCTTTTCTGACACCAACGGATTATTGAAACTTGACACTTGCATGTACAGCTTCTCTGACTTAAGGGAGTCAGACTGATGTTCTTAATTAGCTTTTTCTTTGTGTTGTTTTGTGTGTGTGTGTGACTTTATAAAGTCTACTTGCTTACACTTTAGTGCATTGCCAGTGGGAGATCGTTTCTATAAGTATTTTACATTGTGGTCTTCTGAAAGTAAATCTATATTTTTACCACTTCCTACAAGCAGGCATTCAAGTTTTCAGATTTCTTTTAAAACCAATATTTACTGAACAACCACCATGGATAAAGCTACATATAGATCCAAACGGATGACAAAACAAAAAGGAAAAAGAAAACCCTCGACAGACACTAAGCAAACATCAGTTTTTATCAAACTGAAGAAGCAGGCAGAGGAACAGACCAAGCGACGAGTTTTTGGCAAGCCATAATGGCACAGTCTCTCTGTAGAAACTGCCGTTTAATAACCTCCCAAAATATTTTCAGGCATAAAGCAAAAATAGAAACCAGCACTTAACTTGAACACAGGCTATCATGTGGCCAAAAGTTATGCGCAGCAGCAGAGAAAAATGAAACGTGCCTTTTCTGTTATTGTTGGTAATCAGTGGGCAAGAATGTATGGGGACCGCATTTACAGGAACCAGCAGGAAGCCAAGGTCAGCTCCAGGAGACAGAATTTCTTTCCTGCATTTAACAATGGCAGCATCCTTTGGGGGAAACTCAATCTCTCAGGCTTTGCTATGCCTGAAGGAGGCAAGTTCAGGCTTTGGGGCTGGGCGGAGTCCGATATGGCCCCTTCTATTTCTGGGTCTGCCATTAACCTTGAGTTAAAAGAGCAAATCCCTTCAACTTCTGGCTGTGTTTTATATGTTCCACGGGTGCTGTTTAGCTCTCTTGTCTAGAGAGAGAGCTGTACACCGAAGAAACCAATTAACTCTGGCAAAGAACAGAGTTCAAGGGGCAACAGAAGCACTAAGGAGCGTTGCTGACTCAAAGTCCCTTGTGTGGGGCAAACGCCAGCGATAGGAAATTTAATATGCAATTCCCCGACTTTTTGTTGTATAATGTCTCAACTGCACAACCGCCAACGCAAGTCTTCAACGGCTGAGACATCAGGTCAGCCAGAATGTACTAGAATACACTTCGCTGGAGATCTGCATGCAAGTTAAAATGTGGGATTCAACAGACAAACTCAGGGTGGAAAACCTGATATTCAGCGGTTGAGGTCAGCAGGGCTGGGCTAGGTAGGGTAAGGGTAAGCCAGGAGCAAAATTTAAGGAGGCGCCAGAAGCTTCAGGCACCAAGATACCTACTATATATATTTAAAACTCAAAATTAATGGGGGGAAAAAGTCCATGATGAACAAACTATCACATTAACAACAACAAAAAGAAGTTTAAATAAAGTGCCATGCAAAACACAAAGGGCCTGCGGCTAAAGACCAAAAAAAAAAAAAAAGTCAATACTAATGATCCTGTCTTTATTTTAAATTCTCATAGTTTGTTTATCATGGATTTCTTTTTGGTGTTAATTTTGAGTTTTTTAACTTGCATACAAACTGTTCATCTTGGTCACTGAGGTTTTGGGGGGTCCCCTTACGTGTTGCCCTCCAGGAGCGAGCGGGGCTCAGCTCACTGCAGTCTCAGCCCTGGCTGGGGGGGGATCAGTGCCAGTTCCTAGAGAGATGGTGGAAGCACACCTGGCCACCCAGGGGACAGGTGCTGCGGGCTGCGCTGGCCTGTCCCCAAGGAGAGTGCTGGGGGCAGGAGGGTGGGCGCCCGCGCCTGGGGCCCGCGCCCTGCGCCTACCTCGCTTGTTCTGCGTGCCGTGCTTCTTGGCCAGGGTGAGTTCTCTCTGGATCCGGTTTTCCAGGTACTCCTGTTTCTTGCCCAGCATCTCCTCCGTCTCCCGCAGCCGGGCCAGGGCCTCCTGGGGGCTGGGAGCGGCTCGGCTCTTAGAAGAACCTGCCCCTTTGAAGAACTTGCCCAGCTTGCTCATGGCTGTGGAGTTGGGGGCGCGCCTGGGGGCGGGGGGGGGTCAGGCGAGCGAGATCGTCCTGTCCTCCGGTCCCGTCTGGAGGTCCCGACCTCGAAGGCGGCGCTCCTGGGAATCAACAAGTCGTCGGGGCAGGTGACACACACTCCTGGGCATTTCCTGGCGCCGACGCCCCGCCCTCGGCCTGGCCGGGAGGGGAGGGCGCTGGAGTCGGACTTGGTCGCCGGCGCCACCCGCCCCTGGGGAGTTCGGCGACAGAAGAGAAGGAGCGCAAAACTCAGACGGGACCGCAGCAAAGCGCCGCGCTGTCCAGGCAGGGGACAGCAAAGCAATGTCCCAGGGGTCTTGTGCAGAGCGCTGTGCGTGTGTGTCCCTGATAAACAAAATGCTGTGTTCTGCACGTGCTTTTTGTGGAGTGTGTGTGTGTGTGTGTGTGTGTGTGTGTCTGTGTGTCTGTGTGTGTGTGTGTGGGGGGGGTGTTCTTGTACATTTGTCCCCCTGGCCGTGTGGCATGTGGGTGTGTGTGTGTGCACGGGCTCGCAGGACGCAGGGCTGCCCCGTGGTGCAGGTGTGCAGGCAAGTGGCTCTCTCTAGGAGCAGCTGGTCTGGCCGGGCTTGTCTCTGCAGGTGAGGAATCCGGGCAGGCCCCTGGGTGCTGGGCTGCCCGTTGGCATGGGTCATTTCTACATCATCCTGACCTGGCTCGAAAGATGGCGGTCATCTTCTTCCCTAACACCAGGACTTCCGAGGGAGTCTGGTGGTTGCATCCGATCCTGTAATTCGGAACCTGAGGTGTCCAGCGTGATTGTTGGTGTATCAGAAACCTTGAATGGGGTGTGTTTGGGTTTGCATCTATCTCACATGCCTTTACAGAGACGGCTAAGGGAAAAAGGAGAGAATGTCCCAGAGAAAAGAAGCATTCTTTTTTTCTTCGTGCTCACTACGTCAGCCGCATCTCTGAGAGCTGGGAACAGAGTTTGGTAGGATGAAATGACAGGATACGTACTGTCACGGACATATGGAAATGGAACAGGGAACTGAGTCTGTGTCCTAGCTGTCGGGGGCCAGTGTGTGCCCCACATAATACAGCCCTATTTGAGCAACATCACCCAACATCACCGGAACCACTTTCTGATCGTTAGCTAACCACTGATTGTTAAAGGGGGGGAAAACGCGTCCATTACTTAGACAAATACACCTCGAGGCCCACGATCAGTAACCCAGTTTGTCTGCGTCATACTGACACAGAAGCAGTCTGGTCCATTTCATCCAACACTGGAATCGCCAGCATCAAAAGTCGCCCCAGAAATGAGACACTTTCACAGGAGGCTCACTGGTTTCTGTCTCACACACAAAACCATACAAACTTATTATTTCCCCCAAAGCACCGCCAGCCACATCTTATCATTTCCCACCTGGCCATCCAAAACACGGATGGTCTGTAACACATATTTTGCTCAAATCTTCTCTGAATTGGGAGGTGCAATCAGCATTGTATTTTATTATTATCTAAATATTTCACGCGTCTGTTTTGGAATGTATTTTCTCAGACTGTATACCCCTTAAGAGTTGAGAAGTAGCATGTATTCTGGTACAGTCCCCATTGCTGGTCCCTTTAACCAGCCTTTATTGAGTGTATTCCATATATAAGGTGTTGGGAATACAGGAATAGCCTGCCCTAAAGGAGCTTACCCTTCCAGCAATAGCAGTAACATCATTTTTCCTGAGCACGTGCTGTATACCCAACAACGTTCTGGATGCTAGAGATTCAGCAGTGAAAAAAAGAAAAACTAAACCCATGCATTGTGCGGAGCCCACTTTCTAGTTAGGGGAAGACAGACAATTAATTAATTAAGAAAGCAATGTATTATATGTGCTATGTGGGAAAAAATAAAACAGGGACTGTTGGAGAATTTGGATTTTAGACAATATGTGCAAAAATCTTGGGTCTGGAGTATTAGGGTTCAAAAGAAGGCCAGGAGAGCTAGGGCTTGGGGACAAATGAGGAGAATACTGTGAGATTGTCTCCAAAGAGAGACAGGCTCCAGTTCACATAGGGTCCACATCACATGCTAATAAAAATCTTGTATTTTATCCAAAGAGCAAATGCGGATCAATCAGAAATTACAACAAAGGGTTTAGTTGTTAATTTCTAATTCAGTAGAAAAAATAATCCGTTTCACCCAATTTAATGGGTAGCACTTTGAGAAACAGATGTGGCGTGCAACGCAAGAGATACATGAATTAAAAATCATTCCCTCCCATTCATGCAGAACCTCAGTAGGGAGAAGATAATGGTTGCAGGCCAGCAAGCCATCCAAATAGCTATGAGTACTTAATCCAGCAATGGGAGATAGAGAATACATTTTTAAATCAACGATGTAGAAGCTGGAAAATAACACATTTATCTTCATTCACTACTCATCCTACAAACGCGGTTTCATAAAGAGTTCTCAGCAGCCAGTGTATTTTTCATTTTCTAATCTCAATTGATCTCAGCTAATACAGAGGCTGTTGTTCGAGAGAATGATCTTGTTCAGGATGATTTACCGTGGTTAAGATGGCAAAGGAAATTGGAAATGTATAGATCTGTTAAAAAAAGACCTGGGTGTCAGGCTAATTGATACATTCTGGCCACCCCGTGGAATTACATCCATTTTTAGAATTCCAAATAAAGTCTCTAAAGCAACGGAAGAAGAATCGCCCTTTAAACATACTGCGGAATCATCATCAGAAAGCTATTTATTAAGCAGCTCAACAAGCATGCACACATTCTTTCCATCAGCAGTTCCGTTTCTTGGAACCAGACATTCGTTGTACGTAACACTCAGTCACAACCATGAGTACAAAAGTAGCTATTATGAAAGGAGTACTGTAATTTTGCACAAATGCAAGTTACGTTGTTGCCCTACGTCATAATGAAGGTATATGGTGCTCGTGGCTAACTTTTGCCTGTAGAGCTCTTCATCCATGTTGTCTCATATCTGTCTATCCTTGACCGGAAAACAGTTACAGACTCTAAGGATTATCACATTTGGCTGTAAAATGTTTCCTACACCAACCACTTAATTGACATAAAATGGGATACAGCCCTCTACCTCACTGTCACCCTTACTGCGTAACCCACCCAAGCTTGATTCTTGCACTTCCTTTCCCGCCAGAATTTTGTTACACCTGAAGACAATCACAGGAGATTCTGGCCCTAATCAAGGAACGCACAGACCGCGTCTCAGTGGATGATACCTACAGCTTTCCTTTTGTTCAGGACAGAAACCTTGACCCCTCTTTTTCTCCCACACCCCACATCCAATCCACTCGCAGGGCCCACGGCTCTATAACTACTACAAAGGCCTGACCACCCGCCGCTGCCACCACCACTGCCAACACCCTGCTCTGAGCCACGCTCCTCTCGCACAGATATCGCAGTAGCCGTCGAACCTGACCTCCCCAGGGTCCCCATGACCTTGCTGCTGTCCCCCTGCACAGTGAGCCAGGGTCAAACCCCCACTGACTTCCCACCCCGCTCCAGTAAAAAGCCAAGCCCTTCACAAACGTCTTCACGCCCCTCTATGAAGCGCTATAGCCGCCCACCCTCACCTCGCCAGAACCTCCCTGTCCAATCCTACCGTCCCCCATGTCCACTCCGCTCCAGCAACCCTGGCCTGTCCACTCTGGCTTGGAGTGACCAGGCACACTCTCACCGCCTTTGTAATGGCCGCTCGTTCATTCATCGATTCAGTGGACAGATATTTTTTGAGGCCTTACTATGTGCCAAGCACTGAACAATGATCTGATGATAACAATGAATAAGACACAGCCTTCGTCTCTTCAGGTGACAAAGGGGAGACATAATTAGTCATGCAAATACAATCTTGGAAATTGTAATACAAGTTACACAGGAACGATTCTGGGGACTATAAGAATGCATATTGGGATAGGTAAAAATAATATCTCCGCTTCCAGTTGTCCACATCCTCATCCTGAAAGCTGTGACTGTGTTACCTTATACGGCTAAAGGGACATTGGAGGTGTGGTGATGTTAAGGGCCTTGAGATATCCAGGTGGACAATGTAATCACAACGGTCTTTAGAAAAAGGAAGTGAAAGGGTCAGAGTCAGAGGAGATTGGTGGAAAGAGAAGGATGGAGAAAGACAGGATAAAGGAGATATCTGAGGATGCCACCTTGCTGGCATTGAAGAGGAGGAAGGGGTCATGACCAAGGCGCACAGGCTGCCTGAGGAACGGTGTTCGCCCTGGAGCCTTCCAAAAAGACACAGTCGCACCAACACATTGGTTTTAGGACTTCTGACCTCAGCACTGTAGCGTAATACATGTGTGTTGTTTGCAGCCTCGAAATGTGTAGGAACTTGTGACAGCAACAGTAGGAATCCAGGATATATTACAAAGGATCTGATCCAATCCGTGGCAGGTCCGAGAAGCCACTTTTTAGAGCTGAAAGGTAGTTGGAGATAACAGGGCAAGTTTAGGGAAAGCTGACGGTACTTTTTCACGAAGGGACTAGCCCATGAGGTTGGGCAGGATAGCTGTAAGTACAATTATATAGTTAAGAGGGCATTGGGGAGGGGACGGGAGGAGAGAGTGGTTTTAGATACTGGGGATAGAAAGGCGGGAGTTGTCACTTTTATAAGCCATTCTATGAAATGTGGATAATAATAGTTAACTATCTTAAAGTGTTGTGAAGATTAAATGAAATGATCCATTTTAGTGCCTGGTACATAATAATCAAAGAATTTTACCTGTTATTTTTCTTAAAGCTTCAATTTAGAATGTTCAAAATTTGATTTAGAACATGGTATGCAAGATAAACCGATATTCAGAGAGGAGAAATTATTTTATTTGTCGTGTGAATTATGTACTGTATTTCCCCATGTATAAGACACGCCCTTTTTTGAAAAATTTGGGGTCTAGAAACTGGGTGCTTCTTACACAGTGGTTGTAGATTTTTTTACTTGCATTTCCCGCAAGTGATGAGGAGTTATATGAATTTTATGATGACTAAAACTTGAGTTCAATAACTTTATGTAATACATTTTTTTCACATTTCGGGCCCCCAAATTAAGGTGCATCTTATACATGGGGAAAGACGGTCATAACTTACCTTTTGTTTCATTTATTCCCTGAATATAAGTGAGCTATTGCCATGAGGGTGCTGTATTATAAAACACCCCAATACTCCCGGACTTACGACCATAAGCATTTATACTCAAACTCACAGACCTACAAGTCTATTGAAATTTGGCTGGGCGAGAAAAGGCTTACCTGGGTGGCTCCTCCTCGGACTGGGCTGACTGAGCATGGCTCCACGCTGTGCGCCGGGTGTAGGTCTGTTACACCTGTATTCATGCTGGGGCCAGACTGAATGGCATCATCATAGATTGAAAGAATCACAACGATGAAGCCAGCCATCAAGGTGGCGATAGCCTGTAAAGGAGAAGCTATGCATAAGAATAATTATAATAAATTTATAAGTAACTCGATTTAGTAGAGAATAATAGGAGTCCTAGAGGAGTGACGCCTCCACAGTGGGGAGAATACGGGAAAGTCTTGAAGAGATTACATCTGACTCTGGCCCTCAAGGATGGATAGTAACTTGATTTGTATAGACAGGAGAATGTCCCATGACAGAGAAAGCAGCACAAGACCCAGAGGTGAGGAAGCCAAGGGCATGTACAGACTACCTGTAGTAATTCAACTTGGGTAGGGCATAGAAGAATTAGGAAAAAAAAAATTTTAATTCATTAATCCACTAAAAATTTATTTAATATCTAAAAAATAGGCTCAGGGCAATTATAATACAATAGACAGGAAAAACAGACATGGTTCCTGTCCTCGTGGAGCTTACATGTTAGAGTGGTAGACAAACTTTTATCAAGTAATCATACAAACAAATGCAAAATCAAATCTGGGGTAAATGCTTTGAAGGAGATACGAAATGAATGTAATCACAGCAGGATGTGTCCTAGTAAGGGAGAACAAAGAGGAATTTCCTAAGGAAAAAATACTTGAGGTGACAGCTCAAGGAAAAGCAGAAGGGAACCAGATCCAATGGGGGCGAGAAGAGCATTCCAAGTACAAGGAACAGCATGTGCAAAGGGCCTGTGGCCACAGGGAGTACGAAGTGTCAAGAGGCATTTGAAAGATAAGGCGTGAGAGAAAGGTAAGGTGGACCAAGATTTCAAAGACTCTAAATGCCACGCAGAGACATCCCTCCATAGACTGTGCGAGCGCCTTAAGGTCAGGGGCCATGTCGTATTCAATTCTGTATCAAACCTAGAATAGTATCTGATATGTAATAGATGTGACTTGAGTGCATATTTTATTTTGTAGCTAATAGAAGCTACTGGAGATTTTTTTTTGGGGGGGCAGGTAAATTATAATACTGTCTGGTTAGTGCTAGTAAGAAAAGTCCATAGAAAGTGCTACTAGAGCAGGTGGCCGATGTCCTGGCAGACTGAATTGTGCCTTTGCCTTCAGAAAGCCTTCCCAGATGAAAAGAATAACAAAATTACATTTTGAAGGTGGGGTAAGAGAGACATCTGTTTCCTCAACTGATTTGATAAGGATGGATTTAAAGTTTGAATTTTTAAACATAGCTTCCCAGGACCCACCCCAGGCCCTCTAAATCAGACGCAGGGTGGGATATAGGCAGCTGTATTTATAAACAAACATTCCACCTGATTCTTATTCTCAAGAAATTTGGAAAACGCTGGTATAGAGAACATTCAAGGGAAAAGGAAAGGCATGTGCAAAAGTATGAACAAATGAAGAGCCAGAAGGTATATTCAGGAAACGGTTGCAGAGTGGGGAGTCAGAGGGGAAGCGGTTGTTGCTGAGGCTGGAGACTGTGAATCTTGTGAATAATGGAGAACCACTAAGAAAGATCTCAGGCAAGGAAGTGAGTTTCAGGGGTGGGGGGGGGGAAGAAATAACCAGAGAATTGAAGAGTACAGGTTTGTGAGACATTTCTGAGGCACAACTGATAGTTTAATTGCTCCTGCCCTGAGAGAAGTAAGAAAGGAGGTGGAGAATAACCCCCAGATCTCTAATGTGGTAGACTGCCTTTGTTAGGGAGGGGGTGATATGGTGAGAAAGCACTCCATTTTGGACTTGCGTTTTACATAACAAATGACACCAAGTAAATATGTCTAAAAGACAGATGGAAATAGTGACCTCCAGCTTGGGAGAAAGCTCTCAGGGCTGAGAATATGGGCGTCACTGGAACATGGGAATGTCCCTTGTATGAGGATGAAAATTGATAAATGAAACAAGGACAAAATTTTGGGGAAACGGACATGGGTAAGTAGCATCTAAAAGCGGTATCAGCAAAGGAGGAAGATGGAAGGGCTAGCAACTATAGTGTTGGCTACTCTCAGCATCTAATGCTTCCCCCAGGCTAAGTGAACTGAAAAAATTAACACTATTTCCATTATGATTGGATTGATAAAATATATTTTTCCCACCTATGTAGAACATTCTAGTGAAACAGAATTTACTTAGTAAATTCTAGAGAACTTAGTAAAATTCTAGAAAACTTGCCACTGATTGACCCCATCAGCTAAAGTAAACCTACAAAATCCAGGTAAAAATCACCCATTTTTTAGATTCAAGAATACCAGAAGTCCTTGATACATAGATTTTAGTCCTGACTCTTCCACTAATTTGGGGTAAATCATTTCACTTTTTAACGACTCTGTTTCCTCATCTTAAAAAAGAAAAAGCTACAGAGGGCTGGGATAGCTAGATGAAACCTTAGGTTGCTTCCAGTCTAAACTCCAAAGTGTCCCCAGAGAGCCACACACGTCTAACGTGGAAATGTGAAATAAATCCATTCAACAGTAGATCTCTCAAGTCATGGTACCTGTTCCCCAATCCCACCCTTCCCCTTCCTCGATGAACATTGACTCGGGACTGCCCAAACTCATACAGGAAGCACTGGAATACCCAGGGCACACGGGAGGCTCTGGATTCTTGGGCAGTTCCTGCCATGAGTGGGTTTCATGGCCACGTATCCACTCTGAGTGGCGTCTGGTGTTGTGTCAGTGGGATGGCATCCACGGGTGCTCCACCTAGGTGATCGTCTGTGCTCAGTCCCTTCGCAGTGGCTCATCCTGCACGTGGCCCTCCCCCATCCCAATGGCATCACCAGCCGCTGGCGTCAGGTGGCTGTGTTAAATGAGTCTGGATGGGGAACTAGAGGGGTTTTTTTTCTACGAGAACGTAAATGACAACAATGAAGAAGAAGCCTTTAGAAACCCTAATAACGCCTTTACGCGGGTCATGTACTTAAACTATAAAATGAAGAATCACTGGTGCAGAACGAAGCAGGAACTGCACAACCACTGTTCTCTCCTTCCCTTGGTTCTCGCACATACCTGTGCCAGGCACTGTGCTGGCTGCTAGAGTCCCGTTAATTAATAACAATAATTTTCAAAAAAGCAATCCTGGCCAGGCCATCCGCGATTCTGGTGGCCGCACGCCGTCTTCCAGAACGGCAACTGGTTATTTTCCAACTCCCCTTTCTTTGGGCTCACTTGGTGCCTAATCGCAGACATTCAGGATCGCGCGCACTCACGGCACCCCGACTGCTTCCGGCCTTCGCCCCGCCCACACCTGCAGGCTCCGCCCCCTGGGTCCATGACGCTCCCAGCAGGCGCCGCGCGAGCACTCGTCCCCGCCCCCCCGACCATCGCCCTTCCCACACCTGCAGGCACCGCCCCCTGGACCCGCCGCCGCTCCCAGCAGGCGCCGCGCGCGCAGGCGCCCCGCCCCTTCTGTCCCGCCCCGCCCCTCTTGCCCCCGTGAGATGGCGGAGCTGGACATCGGGCAGCACTGCCAGGTGGAGCACTGCCGGCAGCGAGGTGATCGAGGAGGCCCCAGCCCCGGCCACGGGAGACCGGGTCCCCGCTCTGCCTGCAGGCACGGTGGCGGCGGGCGAGGGGAGGCCTGGCGCGGGGAGGGCTGGCGTGCGTTCCCCCGAGCCTGTCCCGGCGACCTTGGCTAAAACGCTTCTCTCGCCCACACTGGGGGTTTTAAAGAACGCTGGTTTTTCATGATTTTACCTTTTTTTGTTTTTTGTTTATTTTTTTTACCGGGGAACAGTGTGTTTTTTGCAGGACCCATCAGCACCAAGTCACGTGGTTGTTTTCAATCTAGTTGTGGAGGGCGCAGCTCAGTGGCCCGGGCGGGGATCGAACCGGCAACCTTGGTGTTGTGAGCGCTGCTCCCGTCCTTTCTGTTGAGCCTATTTCTTACCTGTCCCGCGAAGGCGCGGGGCTTGCTGGGTGTTTCCCCGGGTGTTCCTGGGCCCGCGGCGTTTATCAGCTTCCCAAAGGGATGCAGACCCGGGCCACTGCGCCAGGTGACAGTGGCTCGGTCCCAACCCGGTCCTTTGATTCCGATGATCCACCCGTTCAACAAACATCGGCCGATCATCTACGTGGAGATGCTGGGGTTTACACTGAGGCTGTCCAATAGGGTCTTTTCGTAGAACAGCTTTCAGACCAATAAGCTGCATTTTAGGGCGTGACTACTAAGATGATGCCCCCGTGTCCCCTGGACTAAAGCGAGACCTGTGATGCTCGTATCCCAGCCGTGCAGCCCGTGGCAGGGTGGCGCAGGCTTGAAGCTTGCCCACGTCTCCAAAGGCGAGTCCCTGAAACGTGAGAGCCCGCAGAATGCTCAGCCTCAGGTACCTGGGGTTCACTCCAAATGTGCTGTCCCGTTTGGCTCATGCTACTCCTCTGGGGTGGCAGATAGGTTCCACTCCCGTTGCTGCTGCAGCCCTTGGTAGCAGGTACCTGGTGTGAAGGGCTCTGAGGGTCAGCCCAGACGAGTGGGAGTGCCCCGGGGGGGTTAGTGACCCCTGCT
>NW_017731520.1:2830337-2833676 GCF_001890085.2 Hipposideros armiger | reverse complement strand
AGTGTCACTGGCCCTCATATGTGGGATCCGAACCCACTGGCGTCCCAAGCCAGCTCTTAACCAACGCGCCACTCGGCCGTCCCCTTGTTGCTTTTTTTTTAATTAATAAAATGAGAAGAGCCCAATCTATACATTTCTTAAATTAGCTATCACATGTCCTTTGTACACACATAACATTCAAAGTAAAACCCTGGGAACTAACCGAGGATTTTGAGAAATGTATTTTCTTTGTGATTAAACTCATGTATCAGGCATTTAATTTATTAAATACAGCACTGAAAGAACAAATTCTTTTCAGAAGATAATTGAGAAAGATTTATTAGAAGTAAAGAGAAGTAATGCATGTGTTAAATCATTCAGAGCTAGAACGCTCCTTTGACATTTTATTATTGATGGTCTTTGAGAAATAAAAGGAATAAAAAGGTTCTTTTGTATGTCTTTTTGTACACCTCAAAGCACTCAAAGTGAAGGCAATTTAGAGTGGTGAATTAGTTTTCCTCATATTGAAGTTAAACAGTTGCGGTTTTCAAACTTTGGAGACTGTAGCCACTCTATCTTTATCAGGCACTTCAGTTTATTCTCACATAGAGAGTTTTTAATGTAGTGTAAGTGTGATTAATCTTAAGGATACTAACCATGAAAACATCTCAAATTACTGCCGTTATCTTTAAGTACACTGTTTGATTTCATTTAAATAAACACTTTTTTTTTTAAATTATTTAAGCCTTGAACACAGAAGCAGAGAGTCACATGGCTGTCCTGAGGTATGTTACTAGTTTTCCTGTCTAATAACACATTTGGTCTATGTAGTTTTATTCAGATTTTGAAGATATTTCCAGCCAGACAGTGTACCGCAGATTATTATTTGTCCTACTAAACTAATTATGCAGAGGCTCTTACTTCATTTATGGTATGTTTCTCTTCTTTAAAGAAAAATTGGTCTACTTGGTATTTATACGTTCTTATTCTTACAATTCTCCTTTCTGTACAGTTGAGTTCTGTTTAGGCGGCCCACTTACAGATTTACATTTATAAATCTGCAATGAAGTTAACGTCCTCTCATAGCTTCCGTCATTCCCTGCACTCTTGTATTCCTTTCCAGTGGGGCCTGGTGTTAGATTCTGTGGTAATAAATTGTTCTTACTCAGTTAGACCACCAGGAAGAAACCAACAGAACCCCCATTCTCATTCTGACCAAATAGATTAAGAAAAGGGATGGCAGACAGAAGCCAAAATATCATCTTTATTAGGGATAAAGGATAAAGTGAGTGATGAAGCTTTTAGTGTAGAGCCAGGTGAGTCCACAAAGGAAGGCAGGAATTGGGCAGGTTTGCCCACCAGTCACAGGAGTGCCAGGCCAGGTTAGGCCTCCTCTTGAATCCCAAGTTCAGTTCCAAGAGGAAACAACAGAAAGCTAAGGCCACCATGTCTAAGTAATTTTCTCAAATTTGACAGATAAATTGCTCCACCTCTCTTGAGTCAGAGAGAGGCAGGAAGTTAAACTGAATTCACTCCTTTGGAGAAGCATTTGTCTCACACTTTTCAGTGGGTATTTGTTCCTGCCCTCCATTTACTGAGCATTTTACCAAGGATTTTTATATCAGTTATAGAAAACTGAGGTTAAAGGAGCTTTGGTCAGAACATATCATTATGAAAACTGTCTTTAACCCTCTGTATCATGGATAAACATGTAATTGTTAAGTATTCAGTTATATATTTAACCACTTAAAATTGCTGTAGAGAGTGGGCATGATTTGCCATATGAGGGTTGATGAGATGATTACCTGAGCATATTATCATGGGGGTATCTTTGGGGCTGTTACAAAGTAGAAGACTAAAATTATAAAGAAACTGAATAGTCATTTTAACTTGACTTAGAAGATAAATACACTACAGTAGGAATATTATGAAACTATAGAATAGTCAACACAGCAATCATTTCTCATACAAATATTTATCACTGGATTGTCGGAAAAGTCATGACAGAATTTTTCTATGTTTTTCGTTGCAAAAATGCATCATGATTTTTCTGACAACCCAATATAATTGATTGTGAGAGTGTGTAAGTTGCTCTTATAAGTTTAAACAAAAATAATGTGAGTGCTGCCTTCCAAAATAGATTTGATTTGCTTTACATGTGAGATATGTCACTTGCCCCTTTTGGCATTTCCAGGTGACTGTAATCAACGAGAAACCGAAGCCAGATGCGCATTCATCTTACCCATGCTCATTCAAGGGCTGTGCTGAAAGAGAGCTTGTACCGGTTCTGTGTCCTCACTGTNTGTATCTTTCCCCGCTGGCCATTCAGCTGCGTCCTCGAAGATCTTTCATACAGAAGCTTAGCCAAGTTGCTTTTGACTAAGTTATGTATTTCTGGTATACCTGACACCCCGAAGAAGTCCCCCCCCCATCTGCCATTTGTGAGAGAGTCATCTTCCTTTCCAACTTCAGGGGTAACTATCTGAGATGAGGCCAAATTATCTAACCCTAGGTCTAATGCAGAGGGGTTAGTATTTCAAGTATGTTAAGTGAAGATCCCAGATTTCATTTAGCTTCTGGATGACCAGAAGGATGCTGTCTTGTCAGGTGTCAGGAAATCATCGTGATCTTAACGCTTACCCTGGGTCCTCTGGTTTGTAGCTAATATTTACATGGCCACTAAAAGTCTCAAAATCGCAAGCTTGTACAGTTTTTCCAATTTGAAAGAGACGTAAAAGGTTTGCAGAGTTTTATATACTTCAGTTTCCTCCTCTTGTTGATAAATGTATATACACGTTCTTGGTGTGAAACAGATGCTTCCAGTATGATGCTTTCATAACAGTGACAAATCTTTAAGCCCAGTTCTCAGATGAAGGAGTAACTGTATTATGTCCCACAAGCAGAATTACCCAGGGGTCCCTTTTGATTATAATAGGACCCCGTCTTTCTGTTTCAGGATAAGATAACCTGTAAGATGAGATCTTTTGGGGGCTATTGTAGCTTTCTGTACAGTGCAGTGCAGTGCCTTTTGTTTTCACTTTACAAAATCGATGTGATTGGGTATATCCAGCCTTATTTGGCTGTATATTGTAATATGAGGTACCTTGAAAACAGTGTAGAAAATGACTGTATCTAGTGGCTAATAGTCAGTTGCCACATCTGGGAATGGATACATTCATGTGCTTTCCAAAACTTCAGTTCCTAGCTTAGCTGTTACTTAGTGACTTAGTCCTAATTTAGTTGTTCCTCAACAGCAAGGAAAAAAAACACAGTCCAGGATTCAATTTTGCAGTATCAGTGAATCTATCTACTGAGTTTCTGGAATTTCTTTGAAAACATCTCCACCTAGTCACCACAGGA
>NW_017731520.1:2824143-2825067 GCF_001890085.2 Hipposideros armiger | reverse complement strand
GCCATTCCTGTGACAGTGTTTCTTATAAGGCCTACCTGACCAATGAAAATTTGGAAATTCTGGGCAAGTACCCTATCAGATGTTCTCTTTTGCTGGGCCACGTAGATCAGCTGATTGACCATTATGGCTATAAATGGGATTAATGAGGCTGAAGTAGTGGTTTGTAGTCTCTAAACATTACCTTGAAGCCTAGTTAGCTGCCCTATGAATGCCGCTGACAATCTGAGGTACCAGGAAAACATGTATCTGTTACTTGGTCTCTCTGCCACATGTACATTCACCAGGATTTTCTAGATTGTTAAGGATGCTACCTTTATTAAAATCTTCTATATCTAAATCTTGAAGTTCTTCAAGAGTCTTAATAGTTAATAAAACTCTGGAAAATGCAATGTAGAAGTCCTTAGGTGCTTATATGCGTATCCTTATTTCTTAGATTCCAAGACAGGACAGACAGCAAGTAAGCGACGGAAGGGTGCAAGACACAGTGAAACCGCTGCAAAGGTAGCCTTGATGAAATTAAAGATGCATGCTGATGGAGATACGTCGTTGCCACA
Source organism: Hipposideros armiger (assembly GCF_001890085.2). Lineage (NCBI taxonomy): Eukaryota > Metazoa > Chordata > Mammalia > Chiroptera > Hipposideridae > Hipposideros > Hipposideros armiger. Next base: position 2,824,513 of record NW_017731520.1, on the reverse strand, counting down.
GGTTGGTCTTAGAGATTTTGAGAAACAGAAAAGTTTAAATATCCTTGAAGCTCCCTTCTATTCCTCCCTCCCATCAAGTAACTAACCCAAACCTGCTGTATCATTGCTAATATTACGTGGTCTACAGCTACATAAAGGATACACGGTTTTGTAAAATTTTCCCCTTTACAGAAATGTCAAGGAACCATATGTGTGTTCTTTCAACTTAGTTGTTTTTTCGCTTGGCATCATGTTTTTAACATTTATCCTTGCTGACACATTTAGTCTAGTTCATTCATTGTGGTAGCTGCATATTATTCCATTATATGAAAGGAACAATTTTTGCCATTGTAAACTGTTCAACAGTGAACATCATTTTATGTGTGTGAGA
>NW_017731520.1:2815822-2821178 GCF_001890085.2 Hipposideros armiger | reverse complement strand
TTTGTGCTTTGAAGTTGAACTATGAGCCGACACTCAATTATTAGCAAATTCTTATATTTAACAAGCTTTCAGATGCTGTAGTAACAGCCACAGAGGTGTAGTTCTCATTTGGTTAATGCCTGGTATTGACTGACAGCGACTCTGCCCCATGTCATCTTTACTCCAGGATACAAACTGAATGTTTAGATGTCCTTTTGGGGACATTGCCATCCTTATGACAGCGGGAGAAAGAAATGGCTCTTAGGAGATACATGTATCCCTTTTTAAGCAAGTGACATGACCAGGCCTAGCACGATGGAGCCAGGAAATATAGTCTTACTATCTACCTGCGTCATGACGTATAAATTCATGTGTGTGCTTGAACGATACACACCTAGACAGCATCTCATTCGGTCCTCAGAGTTGTTGGATGAGGCATCTCGGGCCTCGGAAGGGGAATGAATCCTGTAGTGTCACCTAACTGCCTTGGGGCACATCTCGGATTAAAAGTCCTTCTCCAGTGGGATTTACTTTTTTTCTTGTTTGTCTGAACGTATTACAAGTGAGAAGAAAGATGACATTCAACTTCATTACAGCCTCTTGGTGCCAAAGCAAAACACATGCCAAAAGTAACTCCATTTTACTGACGCATTAACATTAATGCTGATAGATGTATCCCATCTACTCTCAGCAAAGTACTACCATATAGAAGGAATAAAAATAATTTCTATTTGTTCTTTGTCCCTTTTCCATTTTAATTGTCATGGGCACATATAGTGGCTTTAGGATTAATAAAAGGAATACACTTAGAATGTTCATTTCATCTCTGATTTTTGCTTCATATTATTTTCATACAAAGAATGGAGATAACTTCCAGCTTGTATCAGCTGCTTATTCACCATTTATTACCCTAGTTTTTGGAGTACCTACTAAGTGTAAGGCGTTGATTTTAATTGCTGTTGTGGATACAATGAAGAGCTATATACATACTTATAACTACAATGCAAAGCAGTGTGGCAAGTCCCAAATGAATAGATAGGAAGTATAGCTATGTTCCAATAGCTCTTTTATCACAAACGGTAAGACCAGAAGTAGAAATAACCCTTAAATATATTCTCAAGATACCAGAAAGTTTTGATACAAACTAATACTTGAGCATCTATCGTAAGTACCTGCACATAGTAGGTGATCAACACATGTCTCATGAATTGAGCTAAAGCTAAATTTACCAGAAAAAAATACCCATGGGTTGAGAAGAGGGGAGGCGAGGCTGGCAGAGATTGAGTTACACCCGGGGAGAAGGAAGAAGCCGTCTTGCCAGTGATGAGACAGAAAAGAGACACAGCGGCGTGGAGGGAAGGACTTATGTCAGTAGGCATGCCGGTGGTGAGTTAGGCCCGGTGCCAGAGAGGAGTGGGCACACGGGGAGCAGCGTCCTTAGGCTCCAGCTAGGAACCAGGGCTCCAGCGGGAGCCATCGCCAGAGAACAAGGTTGTGGGCGAGAGCGCCCCCTAGCTTATTTCCAAATTCCTCTGACATCAGGCTTTCTTTTAAGGCCTTAATAAGTTCAGTGTGTTCCATGAAATTTTAGGGTTTGACTGTCCTCACCCTCACCCTAGTATCTTTCCACGTGCTTGCAGACAACTAGACTTGTAAGTAGAAACCCACAAAGCGTTTTACATTCAGATAAATAGTTGTAACAACACTATGATGCAAAGGAGCTTCCGTTTAAATGTAGTCAGCCAGAAAAGACGTGGTGAATGATAGGTTATTAAATTTTCCCCGATGTCTCAGGTTTTACTGGCTGCAGGTTTTAGAGAGTAAGGAGAACCTGACGGAGGGGAAAGATTGCAGACAGAGGAACCTGAGGAAAACAAAATGAACATTCCTCACATCTTTGACCTAGGCGACAAAAATTGTGAGTTAAAATATCTGGTACCATAACTGGAAAGGGAGCTCTGGTGTCATAAAGGTTTTGATTTGTGTGTGTTTTGTTTTTGCTTTTTGAACTTGGGACGTTCCCTGGGAACTTAACTGGGACATCGCAGAAACAGTGCCGTTCGGTTTTCAACCTTGGTACTAGGTAGCGCATTTTTCTTGCTGTGGTACCTGGAAATACAATTTATGAAATATAGGGGCTATTGCACTTGAAAGATTAACCTACATAAATACAATTTTTTAAAACTTTAAAAAATATCCCATAAAAATTGGTTTGGTAATTTTAAAGTCAAAATATTTTGGGATCTAAAATACTTAATACAAACTGTCATTGTTGTACTTAACACAGATGGTGTGATGATTACATGAGGGGTCTCCGAAACGGTTATATGTTCAGAGATGACTATATCCGTAGGTTTAACAGTAAATAGTTGTAGTGGTNTATGTAAACTTTATAATTTTTAATCAAAAGTCCACTCAACTATTACCCAAGAAAGTCTTGTTGCGCGGAACCTGACTTTTTTTAGTGAAGGTAGGTGCCATTTAAAAGCAGTCAGTCCTCTAGAGATACCCAAGATGGCTGGGAAACGAATCGCCACGGTCGTCCCACTTTCTTATTCAAATACAGAAGCACGACCAGCCCACTTTGTGCCTCGACAAAGGCCCTCCTTCCCGCAGAAACCCCTCCACGTGTAGTCAAGTCAGGTGCCTGCGGAGGTGTCCAGGGCCTTGCATCTCCCCGATTTCATGCTGAGGTTGAGCCCGAGCAGACCCGTCCTCTTGTGGGTGGACATCGGCTGGTAGAAGGCGGTGTCAGAGCCCCCCAGGAGGGAACTTGCCATTGGGGAAGTCGGGAGCCAGAGCCTGGGCACCCCGCCAGGGCGGGGGCTCTGTCCTGGCACCACGCGCGGCTGAGGCTGGAACGCGCCCCCGCCCTGTCTCGGCCACACCTTGGCCGGGGAGATGACCTTTAGGATGGGGGAAACAAGGACCGCGAATGTCGCTTGAAAATGTGGCCCCTTGGGGACCCAGGAGCAACGCACCCGGTGCCGGGGACGCCGCAGCCATCGGGCCCGCTGTCAGGACCGGACCCAAATCTGGACCGTGCGGGACCCGTTTGCAGCCCCGCCCCAGCCGTGCCCTGGAGGGCTCTTCATCCCGCGGTCAGAGCAGCCTGCTCGGGCTGCACACGCTCTGAGCCACCTGAGAGCAAGATGGAAGAAGGGATGCGCCGAAGAAAGAGGAAGGGAGTTTTTATTCTAACGTCAGAGGAAACTGCAGGCAGGAGAAAGGGAACCAGAAGCACCGGAGAAGAAAAAGAAGACGCCACATCTCGANGGCAGCAGTGGCCCCTTAACTGGGCAGTACCTTGGGCTGGGCATCCAGCCACCTGCTTTCCCTAGGTTCCCAAGCTATCTGGTAGCCATCCAGGAAATCGTTTTTTCTACTTAAGGGCACCACAAACAGTTGCAGGTTTTGCCGGACACAGTCACTCTTTAGAATTGTGGGAAAGCTACTAGCAGCCTAAGGATTTGGCAAGGCCAGTGTATGGGCTCTGCGGTTTTCTGTGTAGTGACGAGGCAGCCGTCCGAAGCTCCAGGAGAGCCGAGACCACACCTGGCGTGATCACTGGTACACCCAGCCCCGGCCCAGGGCCCCAGCAAACATGTCCAGTAAACTCTTACTTCATTTGGACGTGAATAAATAAAACAGTAGCCCCACTTGTAGGCCTCCTCAGTTTCTACTTTAGATGTTTGGATCTTGACTGCTTTTAGTGTAGATTTTCCTGAAGAAGAAAGAAAACTCAAAAATAGGGACACTAAGTTTTTAAGATGACTAGGAGGCTGTTTCTTCTTTAGCAGAAATGAGGAAGTTGGAAGGAAGGAAAGGGCTCAGGTTCCTGCTGTGGTGAATAGAACCTGTTAAATGCTGTGGCTTGTACACTTTGTAACTACAAGTTAAACAGGTTGTGTAACTCACTAAATAGCTTTGTGTTTGCTTGACAAGTACAACAGTCCCTCCTACTGAACTTTGATTCAGCAAAAACAAGTGTTAGCTCCTCCCAACCTCGGGTGTTCCCGGCACATCTGCACCAAGAATGTTCTCCAGCTCTTTTTGTAATGCTTTTGCAAGTGTGATTAAGCTTTCAACATGATTCGAGAACTTCGTATTGTCTTGCTTTTGTCAATTGTGACTCTGGGAGAAGCCAGGAAACCGTTTCTCAGTTTTCTGAATATAGAAAACCCTGAAATAGCACTTTTCACAAAGACGGAGGACACCGTCGTCATCAGATCGAGTTACAGAGACCAGCGGCCAAACTCCAGCTACCTGTCTGTGCAGGTCGGCGATCCTCACATGCTGCAGGTGGTGAACGTGACCAAGACCTTAGCAGACGTTACCAGTTTCGTCCTACACCTCGTGCCAGATGAAGAAGGAGAGACAAACTTGACCGTTCGGCTCTGGGCCTCTGAAGGTAGGCAAGACAGGCTCCTCGAAGAAATAAGGGATATCAAAGTCAGGCTGCTCAGACACAGGGCAGACAGTCTTTTCCAGGTCTCGAGGCATATCGACAGAAACATCCTCATGTTTGCTCTCCCCATAATACTGCTGAATAAATGCGCATTTGGTTGCAAGATCGAACTGCAGGTATTTCAGGCCGTGTGGACCAGACCTTTGCCGGTCATTCTGGGGGTGACCACACAGTTTTTCCTGATGCCGTTTTGTGGATTTCTTTTGACTCAGATGTTGGCATTGCCCGAGGCCCAGGCTTTTGGATTCGTGATGACCTGCACGTGCCCCGGAGGGAGTGGGGGCTACCTCTTTGCTCTGCTCCTGGAGGGAGATATCACTTTGGCCATTTTGATGACTTGCACATCGACGTTGTTGGCCCTGATAATGATGCCTGCCAATTCTTACATGTACAGCCGGATGTTAGGGCTGTCCGGTACATTTCATATTCCGGTTTCGAAAATTATGTCGACACTCCTTTTCATCCTTGTGCCAATATCAGTTGGAATAGTCATCAAGCGTAGACTCCCTGAGAAAGCACACCACCTGGAGAGGATCATTAAGCCCCTGAGTTTTATTTTAATGTCTGTAGGAATTTATTTGACTTTCAGCATGGGGTTCATGTTGCTAAAAACAGTTAACCTAGAGGTGCTCCTGTTGGGTGTCCTAGTCCCTGCCTTGGGCTTGTCGTTTGGGTACTCCCTTGCTAAAATCGCTAGGCTGCCTCTTCCTGTGTGTAAAACGGTCGGTATCGAAAGTGGGATGTTAAATAGCTTCTTAGCCCTGGCCGTTATCCAGCTCTCTTTTTCCCAGTCCAAGGCAGACTTAGCTTCTGTGGCTCCTTTCACAGTGGCCATGTGTTCTGGATGTGAAATGTTACTGATCCTTCTGTTCTACAAGGCTAAGAAAAGATGTGTCCTTATCCTAGAAG
>NW_017731520.1:2813992-2815297 GCF_001890085.2 Hipposideros armiger | reverse complement strand
AGTTTGCCAGCCGATAAGACAACCAAGGTTCTTTTTTTTCTATTTTCATCCAATTCAGTAGTATACCGATACCAAGATTTATAAAAGACATGCTTTGGCATGGTGGTGGGTGGTTATTATTCACATTATAAAATGATAATTGCCTGTATGGAATATTTAATACTGAGTTCCTTATACACACAGAAATCTCCACGTAGGGTTTTAAACTATAATGAAGCCTGCACAAATTTAACTTACATACAATTTTCACGAACACCTTTTACTGATTGGGAGACCAGTGACCTGCTATTCTAGTTGCACTTTCTCATTAGCCTTGGGACCTCGAACAAGACACTTCTCTGCATATCAGTTTTCAAGTTTGTAAAATGAAGAGACTCAACTGAGGTTTAAGATCTGGCTCAATTCCCAAATCTGTGTCTCTGGCATAAAACTCTAGGACCTAGTTACCATGGGGCAGGGTGATGGGGTGGAAAATGTTCAACTTGATGTCTTATGAAGGCAGCAGCCAAAATACGGACCTCTTGAGTGCAGAGACCACATATTATTCTTTGAATTCCCTACAGTGTTTAGCACAATGCCTCGACCAGATTAGATACTCATTTATTGAATTAATTAATCAGTAATGTCTATAAAGGTCAAGATCATCTGCTCTGGAGCCAGACTATGCCTGGGTCTGCAATTCCAGCTCTGTCACCTGCCCGCTGGATGACATTGGTCAGATTACTTAGTCTCTGCCTATTTCATGTGGGAAGTAGGGAGAATGATAGTACCTACCTCATGATATTGTTGTGAGGATTAAATAAATTAATATGAGCAAGGTCCTCAGAACACTGTCTAACACATAGTACACTCGTGAGTATTGTTACTCTGTACATAGTTAAATGATCTACATTAAAAGCAGTTGAATATGTATTGATAGAACTTGGAATAGACTTTATTTCTCTTATAGATGTATAAAAAACAGATTTTTACATAATATTTGTCTGATTTGGATTGAGATGAAGTTATTCAAGTCACTTTTTTTTTTTAAATAATTAGATGCATAAAGCATGCTGTGTAAGTATTTTAAAGAGTCATGATTGGTTGGAAAAAGTTACAGGGGTTAGGCCAGTTTTATAGAAAGTTTCTCTCCAGTCTGTCAGAGGGATGAATCTATGATACATTGTTCCAACAATAAAAAGTCTATGATGTATATTCCTGTATCTGGGGAAGCTGTAGGCATTACAGGCCGTGTCAGGGTCTTAACCAATATCTGCAGCTCCCACGAATGTCACATCAAAACATTCAACCTTAGATATTCTGGAG
>NW_017731520.1:2809972-2811712 GCF_001890085.2 Hipposideros armiger | reverse complement strand
GGGGAACTGGGCAGACGGTGGTGCCGTGCACGGCGCACAGTAGGTATTCAGCCCGTGGCTCTGGAATGATTAAACGGGTGATGATTCCTGGGTGGAGAAACCCTAGAAGAAAAGGCAGCTGTTGGAAACGGCCGTGGAGAAGGCAGGCGTCCCGTCCGCGCTGTTAGGTGGGGAGATGGGAATGGTTTGAGCGGTTTCTGGCCAGAAAACAGAGACGTGGTGAGAATGTCTTGTGTGCAGCCCAGCAGAGAGGCGTGGGAGTAAAAGAACGAAAGAAAAAGAGTTTGGGAACAATTCTTGACGTGCTCCAAGCACTTACTTCAGTAAGTCAGAAAGCGGCTTCCTTTTTAAGTGTTTGCAATTCTTATCCCAGGAGGAAAAAGCAGCCAGCAGACGCAGCTCCGTGTCTGCCCTCTGAGCGCCCTGGTGGGGATCCCTGCGTCCTTCAAGGTGTAGCTCTGTGTCAGGTGTTCTCAGCTGTAAAGGTGATGTAGTTAGAGTGGATTTGTAAATGAGGCCGCGTTTTTCTAAGACGGACAGCTTAAAAAGCTTCGCTGCCCTAGGTACAGATTTTAGCATGTGGTCTCGCCATGGGTCTTTCAGTCTTCTCTCAGAAGTCAGAACACCAAAATATGTTCATTTTTTCCTCGTCTCCTCTCCCCTGGCCTAGATCAGTAGAGAGATTAACCCATCCCACGTCTGTCTGGAATGTGTTATTTCTTTATGTGGCTTGTGAAGAGATATTTATGCTGCAAGCTAGTGGCTTGTGCAATTCCCGCAGCAAACCTGTGCCGGCAAAGACAGAAGCCAGCCTCTGGGTAGAACTACGGCCTCCCCTGCAAACACTGGCATTTGAGGGCGCGGTAAAAAACTCTTCCTGAGTCTGTTGGGCTTTGATTGCCTTCAGCTCAAAATAATCCACATGCCAAAGTGGCACTTTTTGGGGAGATTTGTTCTGAACCCCCTCATATGCACCTATCTTTGAAAATATTTGCGTGTCCTTTCTTTTCCATTCCCCAATGTGAGATGATATGTGCACTTGGGGAGACACTGTCATACAGTATGTTTTGTTATGAAAAATGTTGCTACAATAGATGTGGAGCCATTTAGGTACAAAATGTTTTTCACTGAGTCTACCAGTGAGTCTTAAACAAAGTTGAACTCTAGAATCAGAAATGGTGTGAGAATCCTGAACGAAAGTGTTTTGCTAGTTGAGATGCTTTTGTGAACTCACTGTTCCAGGGTTACGGCTGTAGCGCTGGTCACTGCTTCATCCTGATACGTGTTACATCTCTTCCAGGATGGCCGATCCTTGGCAGGAATGCATGGATTTCGCGGTGACCCTGGCGAGACAAGCAGGAGAGGTACGAGCTTTAATGTCAGCCGTAGCGTGAAGATGGGCTGCTTGTCGCTGCCTCGTTAAACACATCTGCACTTGCTTTCATTTTACTCAGCACTTCAAATGGAGTGAATACTCCACTTTTATGTCATACACCTTTTGTGAGGACACTTGTGAATCTAAGGATGTAAGATGTATGATTTTGTACCTAGAATGTCATGCCCACTGAAGGCTTATGTTATAAACCTCGTGATAAGAAATGTTTAAGAATATCACTTAAGGCAGACTGAATGTGTTTTAAACTATTTCTGTATTTCATTTCTTTAGTTGGACTAATAACTACTTATGCTTTTTCTGTTTGCTTACCAAAAAAATCTTTTTAGGTAGTTCGTGAAGCTCTA
>NW_017731520.1:2806388-2808107 GCF_001890085.2 Hipposideros armiger | reverse complement strand
GTAGAGTAAAATGCGTTACGCAGATGATGAAATGTTAGTATGCGGACTTGTGCAACGAGGAGCCCTGTTCACCCCCTTTTTCTCACTCGGAGTCACACACAAATGGAAGCCAGCATCACTGCTGCTTTGGGATCGGTTAAGGATGAGTGGGGTCAACATGGAGGGTTGTCTGTGGGGATGGGTTCAGTCCAGGAGAAGAGCTATTGAAGAGCACCTGGCTGTCAGGGTCCACACACACGGGCCGGGATCCGGGGGCTTTTCCCAGGCTCGGGGACCCGGGGCAGGTTGCTCAGTGCGTCTGGGCCTCAGCTGTCGTTTGCTTCTTATGAAGTGAGCGTATGAATGGTACCGGCCTCAGAGAATTGTTGGGACTCAGTAAGTGGGACGTTTATAGAAGAGCTTAGTCAGCGCCTCGCAGAGTAAGCATAAAACTCAGCAGATTAGCTCTAGAAGAAAGCTCGATGGGATGGCCAGCGAGGGTTCACACGAGTCGCCCAGTGCGGTGGGATTACACCCGACGTTACATTGGAAGCTGCCTTGTAGCTGCGCCTGTCGTTACTAAGACAGCTGCCGACGCCTGTCAGGCTGAGACCTGGTCTCTGTGTGTGCCGGGGTGCTCATGGACAAAGGCGCTCACAGCGTATTGTAAGAGATTAGAAGCCAGTGTGTAGTATGATCTCATCTTTGTGCAAATGAAAGCTAGAAAGTTTTTTAAAGTTTTATTTTGAAGTGAATATTGAACCCACTTTGTCTATTTTCTTCATCTTGATTTTCTTCTGAGTCACAAATTACAACCTATGTGTTCAAAGTGTCATAGCAACAAGTGGCTAACACTTTACTTTTCAAAGTAAAAGTAAGCTTCAACTTTTAAAGCTCCAAGTTGGGTGTTAGAGTTCAGACAAGTAACAGTTTATTCTGTACAGTTCATACCTGTGTTTATAGGGATAGATCACTCTGTCAGTTTCTGGTGGGTCCTTTCAGAGACGATTCCTGCCTGTAGGAGCGTCCCATGTGTAGGCACCTGTACATGTGGCCCCCCCACCCCCACCGCGTGCTCAGAGGGCTGCACACTGGACTTGGGGGAGGGAAGACTGGATATGAGAATTGTGTGAGCAGTTATTTTTAAAAAGTTGCTTAGAATATGTTCTATCTTTGTAAATTTGTGTTTGTGTATGTGCTTTTTTTTTTTAAAGATTTCCTTTCGTTGCTGTTTCCATTGGCTTTGTTGTGAATAAAAAGGTACGTTGTTTATAAATTTATGCTTGGTATTATAAGAGGCGCTGCTCTCATTTTCTGAGAAAAAGTAAATGTGTCTCCATAATAAATTTAGGTTTGTGTCTATATTCAATTTGTACCGCTGCATTATTTTGAAATAAGCTACAGGAGTGTTAAAATGACCAGGATACTTTTTCCAGCGAAGACAATTTAATGTTTTTGGAGAAGCAAGAGTCATAAGGGAAAAAATACACACAATAACTGAGAGACCGTTCTGTGTTTAATCACCATCGCATATGAGACAGAGTCAGAAGCAGCAGCAGTTGATGCAGGACCTGAAACGCTCGTGGAAGGGGTGGGGTGTGAGCTGGGGGTGCCTCCCGAGGCTCCTGGCCAACCAGGAAGCACAGGGCCAGGGCTGGCTGGGGACGCAGAGTGTGTTAGGGACCCGAGCGCTTGCTGGCTCTACACCCACTAGAGCAGCGGTTCTCAACCTTCCTAATG
>NW_017731520.1:2800608-2802928 GCF_001890085.2 Hipposideros armiger | reverse complement strand
AAACTCTAGTGATTATTTAAAACATTTCTTTTAGATATTACCAAGTCCCTCTTGGTGACAGAGTTGGGCTCTTCCAGGACGCCGGAGACTGTAAGGATTGTTCTTTCTAATATGGAGAAGCTTCTTTGCATCCCCATTCATGGGTAAGCTCTTTTCATTTGTCCCCAAAGTGCCAGATAGTTTAACATTTTAAGGAAAGAATTTTCTTTAGAAATGACATTTTTTATTAATAGACATGGAAAAGTGCCATAATTTTAATTTTGTAATGTCATTTTGAAAACTTACTTGAAAATAATTTCAAACTTAAAATTTGCAGAAATAAAATAATACACACACACAAAAACCTACACTAGTATGCCCTTTAGCCAGATTCACCTATTAACATTTTACCCCATTTATTTATCATCTTCTGTGTGTGTGTGTATGTTTATACACACCTTTCTTTCCCTGAACTATTTTAGGGTAAATTACGTCATGGCTCTTTACATCTAACTACTTGAGTTTATTTCCTGAGAGGAGGGATATTCTTTTCAGTAACCACCATGCAGTACTGACAGCATAGATTTACTTTTTCTCTAATCTGCCATCCATGGTCACTTTCATCAGTTGCCCTCATAACGTCCTTTGTAGCATTTTCCTTCATCCAGAGCAAGACCCAGCCTCCCTCTAGGCGATACATGTAGCTGCCGCGTGTCCTTAGCCGCCTTTGATCGGGAGTACGGGGAGTACGCCCACAGCCTAGGAAATTGCCACTCACTCTGAGTTTTCAAATCATTTGCATAGAGGTATGCAAGGTAGACTCATAATTTACTTCTGGTTTCTCTGTATCAGTAATTATTTCTCCTTTGTCACTTCTTATTTTGTATATTTGTGCTTCCTTTTTTAAATTTTGATGAAATTACTTAGAGGTTCGTTTAAGAATCAGAGTTTTGATTTATTTATTATTCTGATCTATTTTTCTCCTCTCTACCTTATTATTTTCATCCTACTTTCTTTTGACTCATTGTGTTCTTTTCTNCTCTGTCACACTACCTTCTGGCCCTGCCATTGGCCGAGCCTGGTATTTTCGCCATTGAGCAGAAAACACGTTTATGGGTGCGACTAAATAAATATAGTTCCTCTCAATAAAAAGGTACACAGCTAAGAGATAAAAGGTCATAATAATGATTATTGGGACAATTCAATATTGAATGAAGGAAAACTAGAAAAGTGAAAGTAGGAAAGGAAAGCTGACAACCTCAGGCACCGCTCCCGGCACTCGCATGAGATTTATCGCATGTTGTGTTTTAGGAAGGCGTGAAGACGCAGGACTGTGGTGGGCGATGTGCCTGCTCATGCACTTGTTCAGTGCTGTGTTAGTTTCCTGTTGCTGCAGAGCACATCACCCTACAACTTAGCAGCTCTAGACAACAGGTATTTATTACCTCAGCTTTCTAGGGTCAGGAATCGGGGGGCAGCGTAGCTGCGTGGTCTGGCCAGGGCCTCAGAAACCTGTAACCATCTGGCATCCAGGCCTGCAGCCACCTCAGGCCTCCCCTGGGCCTGCAGGCCCACTCACTCCCTTCGGTGACTGTGGGCGACGTCAGTCCTCCTGGGTTGTCTGCTGGCAGCTTCCCTGCCCCTCACCATGTGGGCCTGTCCACAGAGCAGCTCCTAACATGGTGGCTGGCGTCCCCCAGCGCGAGAGAGGGAAGTGGAGGGAGGGAGAAACAGACTGAATTATGTGAAACCACAGCACTGTTTTGTGAACGAGGCTTCAGAGTTGCACACGGTCACTTCTGCTCCGTTCTGTTGATTAGAAACGAGTCATGAAGTTCAGATTCACACTCAGGGCGACGGGTACTGGGCTCTACGTCTTGGGAGAGGAGTAGGAGAGAATTGGTGGACGTGTTTTTAAAGCGCCACATTTCCTTACTAAGTTCTCACCTGCAGCCAGCGCCCTGGTCAGGGGTGTGCGTGCACGCGAGTGCCGGGGCTTAGCCTGGAGCTGCGTGTGGAGTTTGGATTCTGTTGCTTTTCACATGACTTCACTCCGAGGGAAAGAAAGCTTTCTCACTCTTATCAGCCTGAAGGAGAAAGGGGCGACAGTAGAAAAGTGTGGCGTGCAGACTTCTGTTGTGTTTTGTAGTAGAGTCGGTAGCCAAGGAAGTGGTCAGGTTTGGAAATGGTTGAAAGCAGTGGAAAGAGTTGGCGCTGATCGCTCTTGCTTTTAGTTTCATTGGCGAGGAATCCGTGGCAGCCGGGGAGCAAAGTGTCCTGACCGACAACCCTACGTGGATCATCGACCCCATCGATGGGACAACTAACTTTGTACACAGGT
>NW_017731520.1:2795981-2798412 GCF_001890085.2 Hipposideros armiger | reverse complement strand
AGGGACCTGTCTTCAAGGAGCTGGCGATGTATTTGATCAGCGGGGACACAGGAGCGTTAAGGAACCTCTGAAAATGAAAACACAAATTAGTGCAAATGGAATCGTAGCCCGGGGTGTGCTAGTCAGTGGGAAAGTTAAAGGAGCTAAGCGAGCATTTAGCATGTGATCAGCCCTGGGCTGTGTGCCTCCCAACCACTGAACCCCCAGTTCAGCTGAAAAGCTAGACGCTTGCACAGATGAGGATAATAGGCCGTGGAACTCTGAAAAAAAGGACAGAACATGAAGAGGATGCCACCAGCTCTGCCAAGAATGGGTGGGGGAATCTTCATAAGAGAGGGGCCTTGGAAATTAAGGGTTTGCCAGATAGAGAAGAAAAGGAAAGTGTTTTAATGCGAAAGAACAGCTTGGAGAAGAGCATGAGTATATGGGGAGGGGTGGGGTGGCCGCCATGAGTGGCCCGGAGCTGGCAGGAGCAGGGTCCCTGCGGTAAGCTAGTTGTGGCCTTTCTGCGAGAGAGTGTCTTGTCCATGCCAGACATTTAGATTTGGTTTTTCAGTGGTAGGAGGTTTTCAAGTGCAGAGTGACAGGTAGTTCCAGCTGTGTCGAGATGAATACCAGCAGGGCAGGTGATGCTGCACTAAGATGGTGCAGTGAGAATGGCTGAGGAGACGCCAAAATCAGGAAGTGTTTTCACGGTAAAATTTGGAGGAGTCGGGGAAGGAACAAGACGTGGCCAGGTAAGGAGAGTCTGACCTCTTCGGCTGAGGTCCCTGCAAGGCCAGGTTGTTCCCCGCGATGGTGGAGTTGCTGAGGCCGCGTTGTAGGTAGTAGATGATTTGCGGGCTGGGAAGCACCTCAGAATATGGAGAGCTGAAAGGGGAAAGGAAGAATGGGAAACTCAGCTCTTAAGGGGGAGGCCGGGAAGAAGGGCCTAACACATGTGACACCGAGAGAGGTGACCGAGAGAGCCCTGCCAGATACACAGAGGGACGGATCCCATACTGAAGAAGCCTTCGGGGGTCAGGCGCTGGAGTTCTGCAGAGAAGACGTTTGGAGGAGTTGGCCCTGGGATCCCTGCAGGGGTTTTCATTCAGAAGGACGTCTGGGGAGAGCAGAAGCCTGTCGCCACCGTGGATTAAGGGGGTGACAAGTGCCGCTGTTGTTAGGCAGGGAAGGGGAAAGGAGAGAGCAGTTTGCAGGTTTCGTTAGGGAGGGGGACAGTTGGTGAGAAGGGAGCAGAATATGCTCCCGACAAGAGCGATCCGCTGCCAGAGCAGCTTCCCAGAGAAGCGTGAGCTTAGGAATGGTACCTCGAGGAAGGACGCGCCTGGGAGCGTTCACGGGCAAGGCCTGTCCGCCTCTGCGAGGCAGAGGGGTCAGGGCGGCGCTCCGAAGCTCAGACACGGCTGGGCTGAGGCGGGGGTCCCAGTCTGGTGGCCGCTTCCCCTGATGAATCCAGAAGTCGGCCTTCTGGGTATCCCACAGGTTAGCCGTCGGACGTGAGTCAGGACAGCAGGTTTTCTCGTGACTGTCTTAGGAAAGGGTTGATGTCACGAAGGGAAGGCCAGGCGAGGTAAAGGCGGCCTGTTTTCCGCCCGCAGATGGAGTTCGGGGTTGTGTACAGCTGTGTGGAGGACAAGATGTACACGGGCAGGCGCGGGCAGGGCGCCTTCTGCAACGGGCTCAGGCTGCAGGTCTCCCGGCAGGAAGGTAGGTGCGCCGCGCGCGTGGCGCGTGGTCTTCAGGGCTCACGTCGTGCCGTTTTCCAGCGTTAACCTGTGGAGTCCCCCCAAGGGTTAACTGGCTCACTCGTGCTCTCTTGACCTTTGTGTTTGGACCTGAGTTTTGAGTGGGGTGGGGAAACGGGAAAGCCAGCGTGGCTGAGCCAAGGCCCCGCCCTCGGGACGTTCCTGGTGCAGTTGTTCCAGCCCCTGCATCTCAGGTTCTTTGTGGAATCCCTCAGGTCTGACCCCAGTAGCACCAGTCATTAGACAGTAAATCGGGGGGAAAGTCCACTAAAGTTGGGAATCATTAGAAACGATGTGTGTACATTTTTTCTGAGTGTGACAGCTAGCATTGCAAGCCTCCCTTCTGCGTGACGGCTGATGGAGTTCCGATCACATGTCCCCATAAACCGTGCCCCACACGCAGCGCGCTTCACTTCCTGTTCTTTTTAATGCAGCGGGAACTTAAAGATCCTCGCAAAACAGTTGGGATTCAGAATTCCCCCACACTGTTAGGATGTTTCTCCTCAAAATTTAATTCGAGAGCAGATGTCTTCCATTTCCTTTTTATTGAGCTCTAAAGGTTGGAGCATGCCTCCTGATTTTCAAGCTGTCGGGGTGACAACGGTGTGCTCCTCAGAGCTGAAGGGATGTGGGGCTTTCCTGCAAACAGCTCTTCCCCTTCTGACAACTATCTTTTCTCTGTA
>NW_017731520.1:2785702-2794445 GCF_001890085.2 Hipposideros armiger | reverse complement strand
TTTGAGTAGAGAATTTATTTTTATTCTTTGATTTTTATTGATGTAAGTATTTAGGCTGTGACTTTTTATCTGACCACTGCTTTAAATGTATCCCATATTCGGATATGTAGTGTTTTCATGATAGTGATTTTTCACAAAACCTGGAACTTCTGTTTTTATTTCCCCTTTCACTCAAGAGTGGTGTTCTGGAATTTCCACAAGGAGATGCTTTCTGTGTTTTTATTTCATTTTTAATTTGTAGTTTTATTACATTGTTATAAATCTCCTTTATGGGACTAATGTTTTCTTTTGTGCCCTAGTACATGATCAATTTTTATGAAAGTTGCATACGCACTGGCAAAAAGTATACCCTCTATCAGGGTGTAATGTTTGATACAGTGCTAGAAGATCTGCCTAATTATGTTGTTTATTTTTTTGTCGACTTGACCTGTCTCATATACTGAGAGTGTATGTTCAAGTCTTGAATTTTCAGTGTGTTTCTCTGTATTTCCCCTGGCAACTTCGACAGCTCTTAATTTATGTAGGTGGAAGCCATATACTAATTATTAGCAATGTCTGATGTTTCGTGTGGAGGAAACCTTTTTCCATTTCTGTTCATTGTGTGATCAGGGTTTCTGGTTTTAGGAATCCTGATCCTTAGTCTGTCAGCTCTGCCTTCTGTGCATTTTCTTGTATGAATATCTGTTAAGGGTGGAGGGCGGCTGGCATGTCTTGTTTCTCTTTCATTTCTGCAGGATCCTTAATTTTTCTTTTTTTAGTTCCAACTCTTTCTTCATTGTCTCCAAGAGATACCCCCTCTCTTTTTTACTGAGGTATAATTGACATATATTAATTTCAGATGAACAACATAATGATTCCATATTTGTATATATTGCAAAGTGATCACCACAATAAGTCTAGTTAATGTGTCCCTATGCGTAGTTGCTGAATATTTTTCTTACGATGAGAACCTTTAAGATCTCTCTTAGCAACTTTCAAAGATCCAACACAGCATCTTCCCCATAGTCACCATGCTGTACCTTAGCCCCGTGGCTGACTGAGTTTCTAACTGGAAGTTTGTCTTCACCCATTCCACTCACCCCCACCCGCTGCCTCTGGCAACCACTTATCTGTTCTCTGGATCTGTGAGCTCAGAGGTTTTTGTTTTTGTTTTTAGATTCCACACAGACGTGGAATAACCTCTTCTATCTTACCAGATTCTCCCTGCGGCAGCCAGGTTTGGCTCTGCGTGTTTTCCAGCCCCTCCCCTGCAGCCAGGCTGGGAAGCACCAGACGCTGATGGTGTGGCTGTCCCGCCTTCCCCTTTCCTGGGGCGGCTTCATCTGTCCCCCGGGGCTTCTGCCCCGTCTGCTTTTTATATCAGAGCCTCTTGCCTCCTCTCCCAGCTCTCGCATCCACAAGATTGCAGTGCTCCTTAGGGTTCTCGTGTTTGTTTTTCCCTCCGCTTAGAGGGAGTTTGAGAATTTGTGTTTTCTGATTCCTAGAATTGCTGAAGGTGTGGCTCCTGTGGGTTTTATTGGTCCTCCTTCATATTGATTGTATTTTATTTTTATTTTGGGGGGAAGGTAGTAGGGGGATTTACACAGAATGCCCTTATCCTCCAAACTCAGTCGTTTTGTAGTGAAAGGTTTATAAGCAGAAAATTAAAAGCAAATATTAAATAGTTGCACACACATATTTTTTAAATTTCAAGAAAAGCTAGCGGTTTGAGGTCCTTAAATTTAATATAGTTGAGGGCGAAGTTAAATAGCACTTCCCTGACCTTTATTGTAGTTATTTGCGTGAAAAATAAAAATAATAAAGCTGTTGAGTAACCACAGGTTTTTGTGATTTTAATTCATTGCCAATTGTTCCTACCTTTTTTCCTGAAAATGGCATCACCCGAGTGATAAGACAGACCTGATTCAAGAACACCTAATAATCCAGCCTTATTCCTAAGTGAGTTTAATCCAGCCTTATTCCTAAGTGAGTTGACTGGGGTTCAGAGCGGGAAGTGACCACCAGAAAGTGCCCAGCTAGATGGCGATGCGACTGGGCCCGACTTCCAGACACTTCTCTTGCCCATACTAAGCTTGGCTTTGGGAGTCAGGGCACCAGTGTGTGGTGTGCCACTGTACAAACTTTGTTCTGGGCTGTAAATCTGTGATCTGTGTAGTAATGAGGAAAGTGAGAGACGTGTCCCTGCCAGGTCGCTGCGGAACCTCCCAGAGTGATGTCCTGAGGGAGTGCAGGACAGTTCGGAAGCCCGCATCCCGAGTGCCAGTCAGTCGGGTGCCCGGACTTGAATGGTGGGCAATAAAATGGTTACGTTAGCTCGAAAGGGCTGCAAGTGCTTTATACCTGTCACTTGCAGTTATACCTGTCACCATCCGTTCCCATTGCCTGGAGTCAAAAGTAAACATGACTTCTAGTTCAGGGTTTTTTC
Organism: Hipposideros armiger; assembly: GCF_001890085.2. Classification (NCBI taxonomy): domain Eukaryota; kingdom Metazoa; phylum Chordata; class Mammalia; order Chiroptera; family Hipposideridae; genus Hipposideros; species Hipposideros armiger. The sequence continues at coordinate 2,792,020 of NW_017731520.1, read as the reverse complement.
AGAAGTGTTACCAAGGAGAAGCACAGAGATACTGGGATCTTCTGCATTCGTCTGATTCTTCAGTTTTCAGTATGAACTCAGAACCATTACTTATCCAAAAACAAATGAAACTCAAGAGATTCCTAATTTGAATTTGCGTCTCATAGGTTTCTAATTAGGAAATGACATTTAGGAGGCAGAGTGAACCTTTGTAGCTCCATTTCCCTTGTCTAAGTTCTGGGGACTCGTTTAGATGAAGTGCACTGTGTCTGTTTACTTCCATGTTTCCTGGCAGCGTATTTGGGGGTAATTTCATCACAAACATAGTTCCTCGTTATCGCTGCCTCTTCATGTGCCTGGCCCACTCCTGGGCACTGCACGTCTCCTGTTTATCGTCATTACAACAGTGGACCTGGAAGCTGGTGTCCCTAATTTGATAACAAGAAAGCTACAACTTGAAGAAGAAACTTTTTCAAATTACAGCGTTTAAGCAGCTGAGCAGGGCAGCAAATTCGAATCTTAGTGATACCAAAGATAGTCCTTTCTGCTGGGTTTAGACAGGCGTGAATATACACACGCGTGCCATGATAGTAGAATTAGAATATTTTCTTCAGTTTTTCTCCCAGAAAACATCATGGTTTTAATGTTTATCTTACTAAATTGCCACGTGAGGATTGTTTGTCATTTATGTAGTGCACCACGGTAATTAGATTTTATGTATTTTTAATTTAAAATTAGATAGGACCTTTTTTTACGCACATCCTCTAGATTGGTTCAAATTCTCTTAGTCAACAGTTAAACTGACCCGAAGTTAAGGAGGAGGGCCTTATCTGAAAGAATTCTCTTCTCCCATCTCACTTTGAACGCTGTTTCTTAGGATCCGAGGCGTTGGAACGGCAGCTGTTAACATGTGTCTTGTGGCCAGTGGGGCGGCAGACGCGTATTACGAGATGGGCATCCACTGCTGGGACATGGCAGGGGCTGGCATCATTGTCACTGAAGCTGGTGGCGTGCTGATGGACGTGACAGGTAGAGTGACGGGACGGCGAGGCGCTGCTCTCTCCACATCTGCTGGACTTCCCTTCTTACGTAGCTTTTGCCTTTGAATGTTCGATTTTTGCTGTACTTCAGCTCATAATGATAAGTGGCCAAACCTCTTCAAGTGTGGGTAGCAGGGGCTCTTGAGAGGCTCTAGAAAAAGTCTAGAAGGTTCCTGAACCTGAAGATTGTACCAAGAGCTCTTTGAATGTTGACTGGTCGTTGAGGATGGACTTCTTCCGTGGGCCTGGAGAGGTTTAAATACTTTGAACTGATGGTGACGTTTTTAAAAGTGAAGGGTGAACCTGGGTGTAACGAATTCACCAATAGTCTGGGAGAAAGGCAACGAAGAAATAAGGAAATGGGAAAAAGCGCGGTATAAAAATGCACTGAAGTCAGATTTCTTGTCCTTAGATTCCCAAACATTAAAGAGGTTATAAGAATAATACAAATGCACAAAAGAAGAAAGAGAAAGAGAAAGGTGACATTTTTTATACTGGTGTGCTTAAGACTCCCCTCCCCCAAAAACTGGTATTTACTAAAAAAAAGATGCTTAGAAACTCATTTATGTATTGCCAGAGCTTAAATATTATGGTTGTGTGACAGAGTAGCTTTTTAAAAGTATTGAAATGTTAGGATTGACCATAGTACATATCGCTATACTAGCATTATAAGAATTTTTCTGTTACGGGATGTAACCATTTTCATATTTGATCTGATTTTAGGTGGACCATTTGATTTGATGTCGCGAAGAGTAATTGCTGCAGGCAGTAAAACCTTAGCGGAAAGGATAGCCAAAGAAATTCAGGTGGCGCCTTTCCAAAGAGACGATGCGGACTGATCCCAGCCGCCTCATTCGCGGGCAGCGGCGTCCCCTCCCCAGGTTGGCTGACGCGCTGAGGGCGCCACAAAATTCAGGTCCTCTGTTTCACTTGTGTAGTAGGGTTGGTTTAAATTGTCTTCGATGTCCAGATTAAAAAATTGCTACTTGTTCCATATTTTACTAAGACTAGTATGCAAGAATAGATGAAGTCTTTGTTTCAATGTTTCAAAAAATTCTGTGTGTAAGAATGGACTTTGGGGGAGAATACGCAGGCAGTGGATGAGGTAGATATCACCGCAACTGAAGGAATCGATTAGCAAGTTAGAGTTTCTAAGTCTGTATGAGCCTCTGAAATTTTGACGTGTTATTTGTGCACATAAGCGTTCTTCATTAGAAAGTTGCCATTTTGGAAAAAATGTCTCTTTAGATTCAAAAGCCATATTTAATGGGATTTGTAAGAAGCATAAGGAACACTGCCGAAACCAAGGCTTCTTTCTTTGCAGACAACCTTGTGCATCAGCGTACGTGTCGCACCCGGACAAATAGTCGGCAATCCAAAAACAAGCGTTGAAAGAATGAGTGTTTCGAAGGCAGCAGTTCCTAGTTATAACAAACAGATCCAGAAAGTAATGAGCTCACTGTCCTGCACTGTTACTTCCGGTTTTGAAGTAAACGTGATCTAGTCCTTTTTCTATTTCACAGCAGCACTTCTTCTCACATTTCCTTCCCATTCCCATTTCAGGGACCACTCGGCCAGCTAGCCCCTCTGCAGTGAGTGTGTTTGCAGGACACTTGCAGTGTTTGTTTGGATTCCCTTAAAGCGCCTGTGTTCAGCCTGATCTGGCTGAGCACCGGCTACCTAGAACTTGGCAGATGCGCTGTATTGATAATACCGTTAGTTCTGTCTCAGATTCTGCATTTAACTTCGTTGCCACTGGCTTCTCTTCAGCCATTAAATAGTCCTTACTAGTTTGGGACTTATTAGACTCAAAAAGAAAATTGCTCTGGTTCGTAGATGCTTTTAAAGATTCATTTATTTATTGCCCAGCCTTGTCCTTGACGTGTGAACAGACTATTAAGTTCTGTCACAGGCTGTGTGAGCCTTGTATTTGAGGAAACGAAAAATGCTTCTGTAAAATTTACTGTTGTGCATACCTGACCCATTAAATATGTATGAGTAAGGCTTGAGTATTATAATTCTATATTTATGCTGTTGGTCACGTGCAGTGAAAACATTTCATACTGTATTATTCTAAGATGTTTTTGCAATTAAATTTAAGACTATTATGAATAAAATTTTACATAAAAAGTAGAATTGAAGTTTTTGTTATTAAGGTTTGTAGTTTCAACTCCTTTTTTGTTTATCCCTTTTAATAACTCATAAAACATTTCCCTTGATAAGAAATGTTAATATTTAACATTTGTTGAGCACAGTCCCGGGCATTGTGCTAAGCCCTGGACATCCATGATCATATGTAATCCCCACAGCAACCCAGCAGAGGTTATTATCCTCCTTTTACGAGGCACATAGATGTTATTTAATTACCCCCATTTCCCTGCTCCAGATGACACAAACTAGCGGTGAACTCACGCGGAGACCCATCCGGAGTCCACAGCCATAACCCATTACCATTGGCCCTCACCTGGGCCGCACAGGAGACTCTCTGGGACTTTATAAACATGCATCACGGGGCCCCACCTGAGGGAATCTGATTTCCTCTGTCTGCAGTGTGGGCCTCTGCATTTTTATAAGGTAGCCGGAATTGAGAACCGTTTGCTACACTGCTGTTTCCCAGAAGCCCCTGACTTCTTAGAAGCAGCCTCCCCTGCTCCGCGAGCCTCAGAGGGCTTCCCGGCACAGGTTGGTGTCTTCAAGTGGAAATGTGGTTTTGAGTCATCCCTTTGCCGCTGGGGGAGCCTCTTTTATTTCCGCAAATTACCACTAGATGGCGAACTACACATAGAGAATCATTTTATGTTAAACATTTTCACCTCTGAAAACATTTTATTTTTCCTTCAGATAACCTCACTAGCCAGTATTCGAGTTTAACCATATAGTATTGAAATAGGGGGAGTTTTTTCATAAATTGAATTACTCTGTATTGTGGGTCAACTCATTGCCTTTAGCAGAGCCCTTGATAGCCTGTACATATTGTGGCTCAGGTTTTAGTCATCTGCCAGCTTTAGCTTTGAAAAGGGGTTCATGAATCATAAACATATGTAAAATGAAATGTTTTTATTTTGTTATACTGACAACACTTCTCCACCAAGAGGTTTCAATGGCCCTGTCAAATAGCTGACGCGTTCATGAAAACCATTCCTCGTGTCCTGCGTAGCTTTCTTAGGGAGCGTGTTGCAGCTCCACCCCTGCTCCGCAGGGGACGCTGACACAATACGCCTGCTGTTCCTCTTCCTTAGACCCTGTCTGCTTGGGTAATGGATGTACAGTGGTGCAACACGTGACGAAGGATGTAACAGAAGAAGGTGAATGTGCTCATTGATTTAGGATCTCACAACCAGCAAAGCGCCCTCGCACTCCTGACCTCAGAGTGGCAGCAGTCACTCCAGCCACCCCTGCGCTGGCAAACTCGGGCAGCCAAGAGAGGGTTCACCTGTGGAGCTGCTCAGCTTCTCCAAGAAGCAATGGGGTTCTCCATTCTAAATCTCTCACTCCCTTAGGTTTTCAAGGGTTAAGTAATGAATCCAACCTTACGCATGATGAAAGATGTGATCAGAGAGATTTCGAGGTTCAAGTCACATTTCTAAATGCAAATAAACGATCTCCAGCTTAATAGCTCCGCAAATCTCTTGGGGTACACTCCAAATTCCTTACTGTGGATTACAAGGCCGTTCATGATCTGACCCGTCTCCTATCAGCCTTTCATCCCCAGTCCCACATACAGCATGTAGAGGTCAGATTGGATTTCTTTCATCTTCAGCAACATACCTCTTCTGTCTCAGGAATGTTCATTACAAGCTGGGTGGTGTTTTTTTGTTTTGTTTTGTTTTGTTTTTGTAACATTCTTCAACTTCCATTCTGAAGCCCATCCCAAGCTGTTTAACCCTCTGTCACATACTTACCTTCTGCCGGCATATTAGGTGTTAGCTCCCAGCTTACATGTAACTTCCTCCAAGCAGCCTCCCCTGACCACCCAGGTATGGCTTTCTAGCCTCCCTTGAGTGTTCTGCATTTCCTAACTCAGACTTCTTACCATGTTATGTTAGAATCACCTCTTCTTATCTGTCAAGATAAGACTGCAAAGACCACGGAGGCATTTTGGTTTTTCTTGGATTCTCATCATCTGGCTCAATGCTTGGCAAAAACCAAGTCCTCCTCAGAGATTTATTGAACGAGTGAGGTCCCAACACCTAATAGCACCCTTTTATGCAATTGTGTACCCAGGTTTGACAGCAGTCAGTTTATGCACACGTGCATATAATAAATTGTCTAAAACAGGGCCAAGTTGCCCATTTCCTAGGGGGAAAAAAAGACCATCTCATCTAGTTCTTCATTCATTTAAAAAAAAAATCTATGAAGCACCACCAAACTCTTTTCAGATTCAAGGCGACAAGATGTGAAATGTGGAAAATATAATAAAATTTGAGTCTCGTCTACAAAATTGAAATGACCAAAACTACACAATCACACACTAGATGACGGGTCCACTGAAAATCAATTTCCATAAGGAGGTGCTCACTTCCTTCTGTCCCCCGTCTTCTGTCTCCTCCCTCCATCCGATTGAAACCCGGGGGATAATGCAATTCCTCAAGAATAAATGTCAAAAATCAGATTACTAGATTTCTTCAAAACCATATTAGAGTTTGTCGCTACCCCTCAGTTCTGACATAACCCTGACTTGATATTTTGCTGACACAGTTGTGAAGGGGTTCTTAATTTTGGGCTGACACAGAGGTGCTGGAATTGAGTAGATGTAAAATCCTTCTTAGTTCCTACCCTGGGTCAAGCCAAACTGGCAAAAATCCAGTTCCTGGAGAACATGTCTTTTTCCCTCTCTTTACCAAATCTCCACATAATTACTTTCCCATAACTATGTAAAAGCCAATTGTGGAGGTTATTACAAGCAACAGCCCGAGGACCTCTGAAACTCTCCTTTGAATCCCTGCAGGAATGTTCACTGTATTCCACAAGGTCCTCTGTCCTTCCCTGGTAGAAAGTCCTGTGTGATCTTAATATAAAAAATCATCATTGTCAGAACTTGATTTTCTGTTATCTGAGGGAATCAAGGGGAATGTGTAAAGATCATCAATTCCAGGATCTTACCCCAGATCTATAGAATTTGAAATTCTGTTGGTGGGCCTGAGTGATTCTAGCTTTATAAGCTCTTCAAGTGATTCAGGTGCGCACAAACGTTGGGGAATCCCGCTTACAGGTGACAGTTATACTATATAATTGAATAGGTTTCTCTTCAAACATGGCCGCTGGGAAGCTTAGGGGCAAATTTATAGTTCAGTGGCAG
>NW_017731520.1:2778272-2780102 GCF_001890085.2 Hipposideros armiger | reverse complement strand
TTATCATTTCCTGTTATAGTTAGTACTTTCTGGACAATGATTATTATGTTGTTGTTTTTCTCCAGTGCCAATGAATTGTATGTCATATAGGAAAAAAAAAAAAAAGGGTGCCCTGTTAGTTCTGGATTCTTCCCTTAGCACACCCAGGAGAAAGGTAGCAATGCAGACAAGTTTCCTATCATGGTAGCCTGACAGGTCTGCCCTTTCCAATTGGTCCAGCCAATCAAGATGTTTTTCATCTAACCTTTCTTTCCAAACACATTTGCTTTCATCGGTCCATTTGATGACACGCCTTCCATACCCTCGCTGAGGTCACTGCCAGAATGTGTTAGAGAAAACAGGACTCAATGGAAAGTGTTCCTGCGAGCTTCCCATCAGACCACAAATCAATGTCATTGGGCAGCCGGGGATGATGCTCACTAACCTCAGTATCACAGACACAATTTAAAAGTCTTCTTCGCACAGCTATTGTGCAATATTTTGAGAAATGACTTACAAACACCAAGGTGCTATGTTTGCAGCATGTTTTGTTCTGCTCATTAAAAAAGTATGATTTGTTAGTAAGATTCCACAATTTCTTAGCGATCACCACTTCACTTCCTACATGCTCACAAACTATATTCAAGAATTTATCCTACCAATTTTCCACAATCCAAATTTACTTAAAAAAAAAATTAGAGCATCTAGAGAGTTTGATCACTCTCACTCACTTTCTCACTTAGTGTCTCTAAGGGTGAAATTATTTTCCTGAATTCTTTTCATTTTTGCCCCATGTCCTCTTATTAAAAATTCCTATGAAGAATACAGTTTAAAANGCCAGCATTTAGGGAGCACCTGGCAGTTAAGATACAGAATTCAACTTCATTTGAAGAAGCTGAGCATCACTCACTTCTTATAAATCAGAGGACTAAATCCAGAATGGACAAGGAATTTGCCACAGCCATGCAGATAGTACCTGTTGGAATCCAAAGCTGCTGCTTTTTCCAAACTGTGGGGCCACCTCCAGGGTGCGTGTGTGTGTGTGTGTGTGTGTGTGTGTGTGTGAGAGAGAGAGAGAGAGATAAGACATGCAAATCAATAACTATAATACCAAGAAGAAGAAAATATGGGAAGCATGATGAGAGGAAGACCAACACTGTATGTAAAGATTTAGAGGAAACTATTCTCACTTAGGAGGGATGGGAGAATTGGTGTGTGAATTGAGTGAAAGGCCGTAAGCAATGGGTGGAATTGGGAAAGACGGGGTTGCATTGGCATACCAGGAAAGAGAAAGCGCGTGAGGAAACAGCTGGATGCAGGAAAGGACTGGGCAGTTTGGGAAAGGGTGCAGACTCCGTGCGGTGAGCACATCGGGTCCGTACAGGGCCCGGCAGGAGGACCACACGGTGGGCGCCCGGACGCCCGGCTGGGCTGGGGGCTCCTCTAATTTGCTAGTAGAGTGACTACTCAAGGTCGTTGGGCAGCAGGGAGACGGACAGCCGTTGCACAGATAGCAGATTGCTTACACAAGTGGACGAGGACAGCAGGAAGGCCGGTTTAGACACTTAAAGTCCAAGAAAGGGTTGGCGAGGACAGCGTGGCCGTGCACAGCAGGCGCTCACAGGAGGAGGCAGATCCAAACCCGTAGTGGAGACGTCGACCTGAGACCTTGGCTCTGATTAGGGAGATGAGGAGCCGAGGCCGGGATGGGTTCAGTTTGGGGCTCGTTGGGCTTCAAGCCGGAGTAAGAAAGTCAGGTAGAGAGACCCAGAGAGCACTTAGAATAGCCACGTAGAGCTCAGAAAGGGAGCATTGGTACCTACACATGAGACTCCTGCACGGAGGTAACAG
>NW_017731520.1:2772569-2773457 GCF_001890085.2 Hipposideros armiger | reverse complement strand
GGGGCACAATTCAGCCCATAACACCCCCCGATTCCAAAAGCATTTGTCCTTTTGAGCATTCTAGCACTTTAAATGTAAATGGCATAATTTCCAGTTTCCTCATGCATTACCTTAAAATTGTTTTCCGAGTGTGTTACATTTATCTCTAACGTCCTAAATGGACTTAGAATCACGTGGTGAACTTTAAAAACTTGGGCTTCACTTCCAGAGGTTCTGACTTAATTAGCGGGGTTGACATTGGCACTGGTGTGTTTCAGAAGTGATTCCAGTGACTCTACCAGGGTTGAGAACCACAGTTACAGTGGAAAGTGATGGGGGTAAGGACTTTTGTTATTTTGTATCATGATGTATTCCCAGGCAGTGCCGGCACATAGTAGATGGTCAATAGTTATTTGGTGGAATACATCGTGTTTTCACCACTTTTTAGCTGTGTAAGCTCTGAAAGGTCTGTCACGGGTTCTTGAAACTTGTTATCCATACGTATAAAATGGGGATAACAATACTTATATGGGTAAGGGTGGTTTGGGAGAATAAATGAGATGACAAAATAAGTTCTTTGGCACATAGTTGATGCCTATCAAACGTTAACTCCCTTTCCTTCCAACGTTTATGTTCTTACCATGTTCCTGACACTGGCAGAAATGCTATTTGGACAATAATAGCAAAGTGCATGTGAAATGTATAGCGAGTGAGTCAATGAGAGGTAGGAAATTGAGTGATAGAGACAGCGTTGAGTGGCCTCAGCGGGGCCTACGAAGCGACAGTCTCATTTTCATTGTTGGCTTTGTGGATTCATTGCCATACTCTAGGGCAGAGATAAGACAGGAAAGGTGAACCGCAGGATATGTTGGAATTACATACAATACAGTGTTTCTGCCAGTACCTGTC
>NW_017731520.1:2769928-2771999 GCF_001890085.2 Hipposideros armiger | reverse complement strand
TCAAATACAGTATTTTTTCAGCAAAATGTGCGTATTCACTTTTTTGGAAAGGTTACAAATGGCCCCGCGTTGATTCAGGCGAGGCTTACCACCTAGTGAGCTGTGCCGGACTTACTTTTTTAATACGTTGAGATGAAATCGTGGGATTGTGAACTCTGTTTCTCCATTTCCCACATCACTCGTCCCTTCCTCTCGGCTGCGTCGCTCATCATCCACCCTCCCAAGCTGACACGTCCAGAGGCCGCCTTTGCCTCCTGCCCCTGCTCCAGCCTCTTCTGGCTCCATCATGGGCTCATTTCCACAGCTGCACCCTGCCTGTCAGGACTGCCCTCTGAGTCCCTCCAACGGCTTCCCTCTCATGGCTCCCCTGTTTGTAGTCCCCACCTGTGCCAAACTGTCCTCGCAGATACCTGTTGAGAGCCGGTGCTCACAGTGTGTCAGTCTCAGCTCAGAGCCCCAGGGGACTCCTTCAGTCCTCTGGGGCCATCTTACTGCTTTGCCCACACCAGGACTCCCCGTACTCGGCCAGATCACGATCAGAAGGGGACACCGAGGTACAATCTTCTGCACACAGTCCCTTGGGCTTCCACAGCCTCTTGTTCACCTCCACCCTAGACCTGGGACACCCTCTGGGGTTCTCCAAGCTCCCCGTCTTCCCAGATGCTCCACAGGCACCACCTGGCCTCTCAGCCATGAAACCTCCTCTTAGAATTACACCCCACCCCCTTTTTTTTTTTTGCCAGATTTTCCACTTAGTAAAGGCTTCATCGATCCTGCAGAAAATTGCTTTTCCCTGTCGCTTGGGCTTCCACACGTCTTGGGACATTTGTCTATTGCAGCACTGACTTGATTCTCTGCTTCTTTCTTCCGCTGGATGTCACTGCCTGGGATGGGGTCTTATTCCTCTTCGTGTTGACACGAGGAGAAGAGAGATCCACCTGCATTTGTGGAAAGATGTGAGACACAAAATTAAGCAAGTTTTTTTCTTTTCTTTAAGGGTAGGATTTCTTCTCATTTCCTGACCCATCCAGAGGAACCTATTTCCCCACAGTTCTTAACAATTTTCTGACCTTCTCCCTAAAGGGGGTTGAATGGTGTCTTCCCCTATAAGCAAAAAGGGATGTCTGCATCGTAAGCCCTGGAACCTGGGAATGTGATATTATTTGGAAATAGGGCTATTGCAGATGTAGTTGAGGATTTTTTTTNTTTCTAAACTCTCCGATAATCATCCAGATTTTATGTTTATTGTGTGTTGTCCCCACCCATTAGAATGTCATCTTTCTGAGGGGATGGGACTTGTCTGTCTTGTCCTGTGCATCCAAGGCCTAGAACAATATGTGACACAGAGTAGGGGACAAATAAATATATCCTGACTACCTAAATGTCTCACAAGTCACAGTCTCTGGTGATTTTAAAAATTAAGACAAGGTGGAGGCTGGTGACAAAGAACAGGGTCTTCCTCTTTAGCCCACAACTTCCCTTCTTAGTCAAGGACCAGTTTTCCCTGTTGCTTTTTAAAGCATTTTGAGCGTAAAACTTGTCATCCAAGCAATTCACAGTGTGCTCCAAACAATCTCCACCTCGAGAGCTTTCAGAAAACAAGGTTTTAGTCTGCAGTGCATTAAGGTACCATGATCAATAACGGTTGGCTGGCAGAGAAGGCTTCCTGAGTTCTGAGAAGGCTGGCGCCAGTCCTCCTTGAGGAAGTACTTGGAAAGCTCCAAACTTTGAGAACACAACAAAACTATTCCCAATATCAGAGGATCGAGGCCATACTGGAAATAACAGTGACCTGTGGGTAGAGGTCACAGCCTCTTGGTGATCCAGGCTATTTTTCATGGTCACTACATCACAAGAGCACAGACTCAACGTCTCAGAAAACGACGGCAGAACATGGACTTGGTACCGGCATGAAGGATCTGAAACCCACAGCCTCATGTGTCATTACCCTGTGTCACCTCTTTTTCCACGGTATCCCTGTGATATATTGGCAATCCCTTGGCATCACAACGAAGAAAGCGCACAATTCCCCAAACGTTTTAACCCCGCTCTAGCATGCTACCTGCTCCTG
>NW_017731520.1:2758683-2766133 GCF_001890085.2 Hipposideros armiger | reverse complement strand
CAGCCCCCAGAAGCTGGTAGAAGCAAGGACGGGTTGTCTCCTAGGGCCTCGGGGAGGACATGCTGCTGCCGACTCCTGGGTTCAGACTTCAGGCCCCCAGAACCGTGAAAGCGTCGCTTTCTGCTGCTATAAGCTGCCCGCTGTGTGGTAGGGTGCACCAGCACCCCTAGGAAACTAACACGCTCCCCGTTACTCAGTCCCCCTGCCGACTGTTTCTACATTACTGTTCGTGCAGCCCTGCACCCACCCCCCTGGTTTACGCTCTAATCTAGACCGACCTCACCCATCCCAGATCACTAAGTCTTTTCTTTTCCTGACGCAGATCTTTATTCGTTAGGCTGCAGGTCTGTGTCCCCAGTTTCCTGTTGTTCACTTTCGGCTGCCTCTCCTACCGGCAGTGGGGGTTTAAAACTGAAGTCATCACTCCTTTCCCCCTAGAAAACCGCTTCTCTCCCTGTGTGTGCGCCCTGTTTCTTCGGCGACAGCATCAGCAGGGCACGTCGGCTAACGTCTGACCTTACCTCCCAGATCTCCTCAATCTCACACGTCCTTATGGAATGTACTTAATTTTTAAATGTGCTCTCTTTATTATTGTTATTTTACATATTGTATTGTACTGTCGTGCATATTAAATTTATTATAATATTAAATGGGCCATCTTAACTATTTTATGTGGACAGTTCAGTAGTGTTCAGTTTCATTGCATAGTTGTGCAACAGGTCTCCAGAGAATTTCCATCTTGCAAAACTGAAACTCTCCACCTACCTTCCCAACACAGAAACTCCCTCCCTTCCCCAGCCCCTGGCCACCACCTTTCTGCCTTGTTTCTATGATTTTTGACTCTTTAATACTTTGTATGAGTACAATCATTTAGTATTTGTCCTTTTGTGCTTTATTTTTAAAACGGAGTTTACTCTCTTCATCATGGAACAATGTCAGACAAACTGCAATTATTGAGAAGTCGGAAGAAAGAAAAAATTAACTTGCTGCTAGTCCCATTATCTAAGACACTCACCATTAGCTTTGTGCATTTAATCCTACTCATTGTATTATGCATTTTTTTCCCTATTCCTATAATTTTGTATACCCAGAGATATGAATGAATGAGCAAATCTCGTTGCTTTTCAAAATGGCCAGTGTTTGTTTTTCAGACATCCCGGAGACATAATTCCTCATCTGTTACCAGCAATCCCTTAAATTCATTTCAAAGTCGTGTTTGCTTTTCATGTTCACTTTGTCTTGAACCAGAGCCCAGACACTAAGCTCATTTTCCCCACAAGCTCCTTCATCATTAAAATAGCGTGAGACGACGTGTCCCCCACGACAGCTGCTGCACGTTGCCCAAACCTGCTGAAGACGTATCATATGCAACTGCTCCTGGAATGTCATCATTCACTTCAGGTTTCACAGTTGATATTAGGAGGACAAGAGTAAATTACTCACATGTTGCCTAGCCTGCAGCTAATCGGTTTCACAATGAACGCGTAGGATCACACAGCCTAAGTTGCCAGTGCTTGTCCTTCTATGACAACGTTTTCATTACTGGATATGTCGTTGTCAGTTTTAGGCTCTAAAGGGTCAGGATTTTAGGCTTGGCTATCTGCGTTGGAGACGATGTTCGATCATTCCCTAAGCCTATCGATAGAATAGTGGACTTCCTTCCTGCAGTTGACACAGAAGCCAAGTCTGTTCACCTTAGGATACAGTTTGCCTTCTCCACCGTGGAAAGGGTTCAGTGACCTCAGGTAACCCTGCCTCCTTCCACCCCAGCTCCCCTCCCCCAGGTTGTGCAACTGTTTTTGTCACTGATGCTATGGGAGGTAATTGCCTGTCTATCCTGATCAGAATGTGGGAAAATCTCTTCTAAGCTCATCAGCGATAAGAATAGAGTTTGTTTTTAAGTGGGGATTAAAAGAAATAAGACCAAAAGGCTAGAAATGGGTGCATTTGTGGAGTCTCGGTGTTGGCTCAAATGCACGTGTCCAGGTCCGTGTGGCTTGAGCACATTCAGCATGCCCAGGGGGCTGCATACTTTATCTGTGACCTGCCTTTCTCCTGCATACTGTGGGAGCACCCAGCTAAATCCAGAGCTCTCTCATGGCTCAGATGGGTGTGGAACCCCACACACTTCTCCCTACGCCCGACTCAGGTGGGCTCTACCGTTCAGGTCATTGCAGGATTGCCTCACCTGCCCTCAAATCATTCGGGTGATGGTGTACCCCTTCTCTGAAAAATCCACATGCCATGGTCTAACTCAGCCGTGTTTCCTGGGGTGACACTTGCCAAGATGCCCCAAGGTGAGTGCCCAGTGTTTCTCTCCCGAAAGCAAGAAGCCCGGGCTCCCTACAGCAGGCTGGGCCAGGCATGTTTTCAAGGACGACGTTCTCCTGATTTTTAACCTCCTGCAATTCACTTCGATCTTTTTTTCCCAAGAGAAGAAGGTTGATGCCACAGGTCCAGGGAAATGCTCATTCTAGCTGGATTTTATATTAATAACGCCCCAACAACAAACTGTCTTCATAGAATCAGTAGCTTCTTGTTTCTGAGACGTCAATGACCCAAAAATAAAAAGCCTAGGCATAGAGGAACTTTTTCCCCTTTTTTGTTTTATTCCTAGGGGCCTCTACTGGCTTCTAACCATTACCTGTAACACACAGCCTGTTGAACGCTTTTTAAAAAATTCTTTTTATTGTTGTAAACGCTGGGGCCTCTGGAAGTCCTTCCCGTTCTGATGAGCTGCTTGATGGAGACGGGAGTTCTCCACGTGCCATCCTGTCTCTAAATATTTCCAGGCATGGTTGAATCTGGCAGCTGGGCTGCATCTGAGTCTAGAGTGACAATAGGTGGAAATTCAGCCCTAATCAGCATGGGAAGTGCACGGAACAATGTGACAGGAGGTTTCCAAGAGGCAGCACTTAAAACCCCAGGCGTGTTGGCTGTCAGCAGGAGGGAGAGGTCGGTAGCAGGAAGCAGGCAGGGTCCAGGCAGAGTCGGGGATCAGAAGCAAGACACCTGTAGTTAAAAGAAGAAAATGCCTCCCAAACTCAAGATAGGCTCTGAGCCTCTTTGGAAGCATTGCCGTGGAAGGGCTGAGCCCTAGGGAGTGGCCCGGAGCTTAGCAGTAGGGGGAGGCCCAGCCTAGGGTATAAGAAGTAGGCAGATGCTCAATAATCAAAACGGGCGTGTGTTTCAGGCCTGGGCAGGGTTGAGCTGCTGTTATATCCCAGGCTTGTGGTAAAGAGCAGTGTTTTACAAGTTTTACTGTACAGTGAAGTGATTCACCTGAGGCCCTTTTGGCAAATGCAGGTTCTGATTCAGCAGGCCCAGAGTGGGTTCCGATCATCTGCATCACTAACAAGCTCCCAGGTGGGGCATCTGGGGACCACTTTTGGGGGGATTTATTTTTTAAAATCTTAGGTCTGGAAGGTAAAGGACTGAAAAATTGGAGACAAGTTTGGCACCGAAGAATAAGGATGTAGGCAAAGGAGTGGGTATAAGGTGTGAAGCTTTTTGACTCACATGGGAACGGACATCAGATCAGAAAGCATCCATCCCAAAAAGGCAGTGACCAATCAAGTAGATGCAATAACTAGGCCAGTTGACATGAGCCAGGCTTTGCAAGGACACAATGGGCGTATAAATGGTGGGGCCACGGAGGCAGAGACAAGGCCATGCCCAGCCTCTATTTCGCTAATACCCAGAAATCTAACCTGCCAGCCACGGAGACCAACACTGACCCCAATAGGACATCTTCTTCAAGGGGACGGCTTTCAGTCAGTGATATTCCTGATGTGGGCACCGATCATGTGAGGCAGAAACACTATAATGTGGTTTGTGGAATTCCACTGGATATAAAATCACTCAAAAAGCTTGTTCTAAAACAACGGGAGTGAATGAAATTTTATAAGAATCGGGAAAAACATTGGCAGATAAGTGTATGCTCACAAACATTGTAAAATGTGCATGAACTGAGGAACTAAACAACAAAAAAGAATTAAATATGGTCTTGCCCACTTCTTTGATTTGTGCATAAGCCAAAACAAGCATATCTTTGTGCAAAAAAGATTTCAACAGAGATTGAGAGTTGCTCACCCTGGCCCCTACCAGAATAAATTTCTCACTGTTTGCCAGATCAACACCAAACAAAAGCATGAAAAGGAAATTTAAATGGGAGATGCAAAGCTTAAATGGTGTCTCTTTAGTGTGTGGATGAGTTGACACAAGTAAAAACGAACGTTTACCTGACTACCACGTCCTGATATTTTCATATATTATTTACCCAATCCTGTCCTCATTTCTTAATGTAGGAATTTCAACAATAAAGAGTGCATTTCTTCATAAAAAAGTGGAGGACTAAGGGCAATTGACTTTATTGCTTCTTGTTATGACATTAACCACTAAACAGATAGGTTTCACAGTTCACAAGGGGGAATATTAGATTCAGAATCTAAACACGTGGGTTTCATCTCTGCCACTCAGTATCTAAGTCATTTATCCATCCAAGATTCAGTTTCCTTGCCTTCAAATGTAGAAAATGTTTGCACGGTTTTTCCAAGAGAATTAAATACCATCGTGTGTGTGTGTGTGTGTGTGTGTGTGTGTGTGTGTGAGTGTGTGTGTGTGTTGGTGCTCTGAAAACCATAAAATACTACAACTATGTAAGTTATTATTATTATTTGAAAACTATAGAGTATGTAAAATAGCAAAAATTTTTCAGTGTAAATATTGTAAATGCTTTAAAAGACTTTAAATTCCTACAAATGTGCCTTTTTGTATATATACGAATATATACATACACACCTTATATATATACCATATATATACTATATATTCCATGTATAATATACAATATGCCATATAATATATATGGCAAAATCATCCAATTAATAGTTGTTCTCTATAGTTGTCTATGTAGATCTCTTTTGAAGATTTTTAAGGACTGTATGTATGGCTAATACCTAGCGCGCATGTTTCTAAATGCCAATGGAACCAGCAATACTGAAATATCTCATTCTTCATTCTTCTTCCAGGAAGGGGCCGTGAACCATGAGACCTACCTTTGGACATATGAGCGGGTACAAACTAACTCAGCTTCAAACTCTTAAGCATTTCCAAACTGCGATCCAAAGTGCTGAGGTTCTTTAGCTAAAACTCCCAAGTGAAGCCTTCTGACTGCTGATATGAGAGAGCCTTTGCGCAAGTGTCAGCAACGTGGGCTGCTGTGCCCAAGTGGCCTGCATCACGCAGTACTTATCGCTGGCAGCTGTGAGAAACCCGGATGGTACATCCTGTTTGGGACTGCTGTCATATATTCACAGAAGCACTTGATGCTGATTTTTTTCTCATGAGGCATATTATGTCAATCCTTTACATTCAACGTGATCCGCACGATAGTGGGAAAATTATATTAAATTTTTAATAAACGAGTTGGGACAGCGTGTGCCTCGCTGGCTACCCCACAGCTGTGTGTGAAAAGATAGGAAACAGGTTTGGAACTAGAACAATAGCCGGCAATCTAATACGTTAGCAAGTTTCTTTCACCGCGAAGTCTGTAACCACCCCTGCCACAGCTGCCATCGCTGAAGGAAAACACCCTGTTTTACTAGCAATAAACATCATGCAGCTCAGGCCAGCGAGAGGTTTTGGAAATCGTGTGGAGTGATCACTTTATCTGGCAGATGGGAAAACAGGCCCAAGCCAGTTAACCAACCATTTCGGGATCAGCCCAATGGTTTCAGGAAGAACTGGACCCACAAGCCATGTGTCTAATAATTAACCTCACAACTACAAGCAAGAGCGTTAAGGCTCAGAGGGTACGCCTGCCTCTCCAGAAATCGACATAAAAATTATGAGAGTTTCTTTTAGAGCCTTTCTATGCATAAGAAGTATGATAAATCAATGCATGGGTGAAACCATTCACCAGAACTTGTAAAGCCTGAGAAACCTGCCCTACCTAAACTCTCAGGCCCTAAACTGATGAGAAAGATTAGTTGGGGAGCTGAAGATTTAAGGAGACAACCGCCCAACCATGACTAATCTATCGCCTGGATGAGACAGGGTTGTCAATGCACTAAACCAAAGGAATACAATCTAAGACTCTGAGATCAGGGGATTTGGACGGAGAGAAATAGAAGGTCTAGTGAGTTTTATTTTAGTATTTACAGATGAGACTTATGCTTAGGAATAAATTGAGAATACTGTCCCATGTTACGAGCTTGGGAAATTTTCATATTGACACAGTGTGGAGATGCCATAGAAATCTGTTTTTTGTACAAGGCAGGGCTCTGAAGATCACAAAATAGACTATAAATATAAATACATGTTATTTCAATGTCCATAATAAGAATTGGGACTTTCTGCTTGTTTTTGGGTGATGGTGTTTGTGGTCCCCCTTGAACACCAAACGCGAGCTCATCCCATGTGGAACACGGGGGCTCTTACATGCAGGGTGGAAGGACCATCTTGCATTTGGCTATTTTTATTTTGTCCGTTCCCTCGAGGAGAGGCTGAAATGTGTTTCAAAAGAGTAGAGTTCTGGGAGGACCCCCAACTTTGCAAACACTTGGTGGGCTTGGAACAGCTCAGGTCGGCGGCGTTTTAAATCTAGATTCCGGCTGCTTTCTTCCCTTGCAGTGCTATGCTTCATTTTTACTGTTTGTTTCCTAGAGTGTTACTCTTTCCTGTACAAATATGGAAGGGTAGAGAGTTAGCATGTGTAGTATTGATGGGTATCGACATCTCTTCTCAATTATCTCTTTCCAGCACTGACCTCCACTCCTGCTCCCTAAGGACCGGCAAAGGGCAAAAGCTGTGCCCTCTCCCACAGTGGGACCCCAAATACATGTTCTTAAAAGGCAGTGTTACAAAAATGAGTGTTATTGAAATGAGCTTGTAGTCATACTATACAACATGTGCACACGAGATAAAAAAGAAAATTGGGGCTTTGCTTCTAGGCAGGATGTAGTGACAATAAATACACCATAAATGGCTGGAATACTGGGCAGGTATATGAAGCAGCGATTTTCAGATATTGGGGTACAGGACACAGAGGGTTGTGGTTGCTTAGAAAAGAGAAGCAGTTGAGTTGAACCCTCACCATTGTCCAAAAGGAGTACACTGGACTTGCTAAACTGTGGAGACAGAGTTTGGGATGCAGGGAGTTAGAGGCAGCTGGAAGGTGTGGGACAACAAAAAAAAAAATCTGGAAATCTGTATTAAAGGTCTCCTTTATTCTTGGCAAAATCTTTAGTTGCACATGCACAGTGAAACTTCAGCGGCCAGGGAGAGCATGACCAGAGGGCTGAACACCGAACTATTCAGAGTTCATACTGGGCAGGGAATTGTCTAAGCTCTCACAAGCCAGAGTGGAGATCCTCAGTGCTCAGGACATTCAGAAGAGACCCCAAAAGGGCCCTGTTTTGCTATCAACTATCCCCAGATTAAAGGTGAG